>NC_091744.1:30334884-30625751 GCF_043380555.1 Nothobranchius furzeri | reverse complement strand
GATCATCATGAAACGTTCAGATCACTTACAACTCAAGAGATTCTACCTTCTTGTAACGTTTCAGCCTGATTGGACCTTGTTTTCACACAAATGGACCCAGAATGATGTGAAATTGTGCTTCGTTCAACATAATTCTGGGTGCCATTTACAAACCATAAGTGCTAATGACTCCATTCCTTTTTGTGGTTGTAGGGGCTGTAGATTGGAGTACACTAAAACAAACCTGATCTCTCTAGGACATTCAGAAGCCAAGTTATAAGCCCACAAATGTGTAACTGGACTACTTCTTTAAAGTGACACCAGGCCCGGTGACCTTTGGGACATGGTTTGACCCCCTATAGGAATGTGCGATCATCATGAAACGTTCAGATCACTTACAACTCAATAGATTCTACCTTCTTGTAACGTTTCAGCCTGATTGGACCTTGTTTTCACACAAATGGACCCAGAATGAAGTGAAATTGTGCTTCGTGCAACATAATTCTGGGTGCCATTTACAAACCATGAGTGCTAATAACTCCATTCCTTTTTGTGGTTGTAGGGGCTGTTGATTGGAGTACACTAAAACAAACCTGATATCTCTAGGACATTCAGAAGCCAAGTTATAAGCCCACAAATGTGTAACTGGACTACTTCTTTAAATTGACACCAGATCCGGTGACCTTTGGGACATGGTTTGACCCCCTTAGGAAAGTGCTATCATCATGAAACGTTCAGATCACTTACAACTCAATAGATTCTACCTTCTTGTAACGTTTCAGCCTGATTGGACCTTGTTTTCACACAAATGGACCCAGAATGATGTGAAATTGTGCTTCGTGCAACATAATTCTGGGTGCCATTTACAAACCATAAGTGCTAATGACTCCATTCCTTTTTGTGGTTGTAGGGGCTGTTGATTGGAGTACACTAAAACAAACCTGATCTCTCTAGGACATTCAGAAGCCAAGTTATAAGCCCACAAATGTGTAACTGGACTACTTCTTTAAAGTGACACCAGGCCCGGTGACCTTTGGGACATGGTTTGACCCCCTATAGGAATGTGCGATCATCATGAAACGTTCAGATCACTTACAACTCAATAGATTCTACCTTCCTGTAACGTTTCAGCCTGATTGGACCTTGTTTTCACACAAATGAACCCAGAATGATGTGAAATTGTGCTTCGTGCAACATAATTCTGGGTGCCATTTACAAACCATAAGTGCTAATGACTCCATTCCTTTTTGTGGTTGTAGGGGCTGTTGATTGGAGTACACTAAAACAAACCTAACCTCTCTAGGACATTCAGAAGCCAAGTTATAAGCCCACAAAGATGTAACTGGACTACTTCTTTAAAGTGACACTTGGCCCGGTGACCTTTGGGACATGGTTTTACCCCCTATAGGAATGTGCGATCATCTTGAAACGTTCAGATCACTTACAACTCAATAGATTCTAACTTCCTGTAACGTTTCAGCCAGATTGGACCTTGTTTTCACACAAATGAACCCAGAATGATGTGAAATTGTGCTTCGTGCAACATAATTCTGGGTGCCATTTACAAACCATAAGTGCTAATGACTCCATTCCTTTTTGTGGTTGTAGGGGCTGTTGATTGGAGTACATTAAAACAAACCTGATCTCTCTAGGACATTCAGAAGCCAAGACTTTGTGTGTTGCTTGACATCGAGATGTATTGACGTCTGTGTCAATACAGGACTCTCTAAGCTGGGAGCTGGATGCTAAGGACCCGTGCATGCGCCACACAAAAGGTAACTCGACTAACTACAAAACGAATATTGTGATGTAGAAAGTTGGCTCGACTGTTTGAATCAGCTGCAGCTGCGGTTTACTCACGAAGTGAATCGCACGCTTGTTAGAAGTACATTCGGAGCACTTAAAAAATACATCACTCTCATCGAGTTCCGTCTCAGCGTTCACCGGCTGATGGGCAAGAGCGTGACATGGGATCGCCAGGAACTTACTTAAGGACTATCATCTCATTTGGCATTTACTCACGGACCCAAGAAACCAGTTCCGAAAAATGGTCGAGAATTATAACTTGTCTAATAGCAACTGGAAGACATGTTGCGTCATAAGCCTCTGATGGTTCACAAGGTGCACGGTCCACTCGAAATCCTAATGCTGTATTTGTAGTACATACACTAAGTCTTCTCTGTTGATGTCAGACTAGAGTTTTATTAGAGTTTTACTTTGCAACAATGGGATTCGAGCAATTGATGTGTATATTTTTAATAGTGCACAATGCTACTATTCCTAGGCTGAATGTGTGACATGGCTCTTATGTATCATTATGTATCGTTTCCATTAAGTACTAATGGCATTTACTCACGGACCCAAGAAACCAGTTCCGAAAAATGGTCGAGAATTATAACTTGTCTAATAGCAACTGGAAGATATGTTGCGTCATAAGCCTCTGATGGTTCACAAGGTGCACGGTCCACTCGAAATCCTAATGCTGTATTTGTAGTACATACACTAAGTCTTCTCTGTTGATGTCAGACTAGAGTTTTATTAGAGTTTTACTTTGCAACAATGGGATTCGAGCAATTGATGTGTATATTTTTAATAGTGCACAATGCTACTATTCCTAGGCTGAATGTGTGACATGGCTCTTATGTATCATTATGTATCGTTTCCATTAAGTACTAATTTAAATAAAGTCCCTCTGTCCTCAGTGCTAGGTTGTGGGTTTAAGTGGCAAGACGCTCCTCGGGGCGCATATTGCTTGGGCCTCTCTCCTGGATGCCCTCTGTCAGACCGAGTGTTGACATGTGGCAAGACTCTCCTCGGGGCGCGTCTTGCTTGGGCTTCTCTCAAGGAGGCCCTCAGTCAGACCCAGTGTTGACATGTGTCAAGACGCTCCTCGGGGCGTGTCTTTCTTGGGCCTCTCTCCAGAAGGCCCTCAATCAGACCCAGTGTTGACACGTGGCAAGACGCTCCTCGGGGCGCGTCTTGCTTGGGCTTCTCTCCTGGAGGCCCTCAGTCAGACCCATTGTTGACATGTGGCAAGACGCTCCTCAGGGCACGTCTTGCTTGGGCCTCTCTCCTGGAGGCGCTCAAACAGACCGAGTAGTGACATGTGGCAAGACGCTCCTCGGGGCGCGTCTTGCTGGGGCTTCTCTCATGGAGACACTCAGTCAGACCCAGTGTTGACATGTGGCAAGACGCTCCTCGGGGCGCGTCTTGCTTGGACCTCTCTCCCTGAGGCGCTCAGTAAGACCGAGTAGTGACATGTGGCAAGACGCTCCTCGGGGCGCGTCTTGCTTGGGCCTCTCTCATGGAGGCCCTCTGTCAGACCCAGTGTTGACATGTGTCAAGACGCTCCTCGGGGGGCGTCTTGCTTTGGCCTCTCTCCTGGAGGCACTCAGTCAGACCGAGTGCTGACATGTGGCAAGAAGCTCCTCGGGGCGCGTCTTGCTTGGACTTCTCTCCCGGAGGCCCTCTGTAAGAACCATTGTTGACATGTGGCAAGACGCTCCTCGGGGCGCGTCTTGCTTGGGCCTCTCTCCAGAAGGCCCTCAATCAGACCCAGTGTTGACACGTGGCAAGACGCTCCTCGGGGCGCGTCTTGCTTGGGCCTCTCTCCTGGAGGCGCTCAGTCAGACTGAGTAGTGACATGTGGCCTGACGCTCCTCGGGGCGCGTGTTGCTTGGGCCTCTCTCCTGGAGGCGCTCAGTCAGACATGTGGCCTGACGCTCCTCGGGGCGCGTGTTGCTTGGGCCTCTCTCCTGGAGGCGCTCAGTCAGACCAAGTGGTGACATGTGGCAAGACAACCCTCGGGGCGTGTCTTGCTTGGGCCTCTCTCCTGGAGGCCCTCTGTCAGACCCAGTGTTGACATGTGGCAAGACATTCCTCGGGGCGCGTCTTGCTTGGGCCTCTCTCATGGAGGCCCTCTGTCAGACCCAGTGTTGACATGTGTCAAGACGCTCCTCGGGGCGCGTCTTGCTTTGGCCTCTCTCCTGGAGGCGCTCAGTCAGACCGAGTGCTGACATGTGGCAAGAAGCTCCTCGGGGCGCGTCTTGCTTGGGCTTCTCTCCTGGAGGCCCTCAGTCAGACCCATTGTTGGCATGTGGCAAGACGCTCCTCGGGGCGCGTCTTGCTTGGGCCTCTCTCCTGGAGGCGCTCAGTCAGACCGAGTGCTGACATGTGGCAAGACGCTCCTCGGGCCGCGTTTTGCTTGGGCTTCTCTCCTGGAGGCCCTCAGTCAGACCCATTGTTGACATGTGGCAAGACGCTCCTCGGGGCGCGTCTTGCTTGGGCCTCTCTCCTGGAGGCGCTCAGTCAGACCGAGTGCTGACATGTGGCAAGACGCTCCTCGGGGCGCGTCTTGCTTGGGCCTCTCTCCTGGAGGCGCTCAGTCAGACTGAGTAGTGACATGTGGCCTGACGATCCTCGGGGCACGTCTTGCTTGGGCCTCTCTCCTGGAGGCGCTCAGTCAGACCCAGTGGTGACATGTGGCAAGACACTCCTCGGGGCGCGTCTTGCTTGGGCCTCTCTCGTGGAGGCCCTCTGTCAGACCCAGTGTTGACATGTGTCAAGACGCTCCTCGGGGCGCGTCTTGCTTGGGCTTCTCTCCTGGAGGCCCTCAGTCAGACCCATTGTTGACATGTGGCAAGACGCTCCTCGGGGCGCGTCTTGCTTGGGCTTCTCTCCTGGAGGCGCTCAGACAGACCCAGTGTTGACATGTGACAAGACGCTCCTCGGGGCGCGTCTTGCTTGGGCCTCTCTCCTGGAGGCCCTCAGTCAGACCCATTGTTGACATGTGGCAAGACGCTCCTCGGGGCGCGTCTTGCTTGGGCCTCTCTCCTGGAGGCGCTCAGTCAGACCCAGTGTTGACATGTGGCAAGAAGCTCCTCGGGGCGCGTCTTGCTTGGGCCTCTCTCCTGGAGGCGCTCAGTCAGACCCAGTGTTGACATGTGGCAAGACGCTCCTCGGGGCGCGTCTTGCTTGGGCCTCTCTCCTGGAGGTGCTCAGTCAGACCCAGTGGTGACACGTGGAAAGACGCTCCTCGGGGCACGTCTTGCTTGGGCCTCTCTCCTGGAGGCGCTCAGTCAGACCCAGTGTTGACACGTGGCAAGACGCTCCTCGGGGCGCGTCTTGCTTGGGCCGCTCTCCTGGAGGCGCTCAGTCAGACCCAGTGTTGGCATGTGGCAAGACACTCCTCGGGGCGCGTCTTGGTTGGGCCTCTCTCCTGGAGGCGCTCATTCAGACCCAGTGGTGACATGTGGCAAGACGCTCCTCGGGGCGCGTATTGCTTGGGCCTCTCTCCTGAATGCCCTCTGTCAGACCGAGTGTTGACATGTGGCAAGACTCTCCTCGGGGCGCGTCTTGCTTGGGCTTCTCTCATGGAGGCCCTCAGTCCGACCCAGTGTTGACATGTGTCAAGACGCTCCTCGGGGCGTGTCTTGCTTGGGCCTCTCTCCTGGAGGCGCTCAGTCAGACCCAGTGTTGACATGTGGCAAGACGCTCCTCTGGGCGCGTCTTGCTTGGGCTTCTCTCCTGGAGGCCCTCAGTCAGACCCATTGTTGACATGTGGCAAGACGCTCCTCGGGGCACGTCTTGCTTGGGCCTCTCTCCTGGAGGCGCTCAGTCAGACCGAGTAGTGACATGTGGTTAGACGCTCCTCGGGGCGCGTCTTGCTTGGACCTCCCTCCTGGAGGCGCTCAGTCAGACCGAGTAGTGACATTTGGCAAGACGCTCCTCGGGGCGCGTCTTGCTTGGACCTCTCTCCTGGAGGCGCTCAGTTAGACCGAGTAGTGACATGTGGCAAGACGCTCCTCGGGGCGCGTCTTGCTTGGGCCTCTCTCCTGGAGGCGCTCAGTCAGACCGAGTGCTGACATAAGGCAAGACGCTCCTCGGGGCGCGTCTTGCTGGGGCCTCTCTCCTGGAGGTGCTCAATCAGACCCAGTGGTGACACGTGGCAAGACGCTCCTCTGGGCGCGTCTTGCTTGGGCCTCTCTCCTGGAGGAGCTCAGTCAGACCCAGTGGTGACACGTGGCAAGACGCTCCTCGGGGTGCATCTTGCTTGGGCCTCTCTCCTGGAGGTGCTAAGTCAGACCCAGTGTTGACACGTGGCAAGACGCTCCTCGGGGCGCGTCTTGCTTGGGCCTCTCTCCTGGAGGCGCTCAGTCAGACACAGTGTTGACATGTGGCAAGACACTCCTCGGGGCGCGTCTTGCTTGGGCTTCTCTCATGGAGGCCCACAGTAAGACCCATTGTTGACATCTGGAAAGAAGCTCCTCGGGGCGCGTCTTGCTTTGGCTTCTCTCCTGGAGGCCCTCAGTCAGACCCATTGTTGACATGTGGCAAGATGCTCCTCGGGGCGCGTATTGCTTGGGCCTCTCTCATGGAGGCCCTCAGTCAGACCCAGTGTTGACATGTGTCAAGACGCTCCTCGGGGCGTGTCTTGCTTGGGCCTCTCTCCTGGAGGCGCTCAGTCAGACCCAGTGTTGACATGTGGCAAGACGCTCCTCGGGGCGCTTCTTGCTTGGGCTTCTCTCCTGGAGGCCCTCAGTCAGACCCAGTGTTGACATGTGGCAAGACGCTCCTCGGGGCGCATGTTGCTTGGACCTCTCTCCTGGAGGCGCTCAGTCAGACCGAGTAGTTACATGTGGCAAGACGCTCCTCGGGGCGCGTCTTGCTGGGACCTCTCTCCTGGAGGCGCTCAGTCAGACCCAGTGTTGACATGTGTCAAGACGCTCCTCGGGCGTTTCTTGCTTGCGCCTCTCTCCTGGAGGCGCTCAGTCAGACCCAGAGGTGACATGTGGCAAGACGCTCCTCGGGCCTCTCTCCTGGAGGCGCTCAGTCAGACACAGTGTTGACAGTTGGCAAGACGCTCCTCGGGGCGCGTCTTGCTTGGGCCTCTCTCCTGGAGGTGCTCAGTCAGACCCAGTGTTGACATGTGGCAAGACGCTCCTCGGGGCGCGTCTGGCTGGGGCTTCTCTCATGGAGGCACTCAGTCAGACCCAGTGTTGACATGTGGCAAGATGCTCCTCAGGGCACGTCTTGCTTGGGCCTCTCTCCTGGAGGCGCTCAGTCAGACCCAGAGGAGACATGTGTCAAGACGCTCCTCGGGGAGCGTCTTGCTTGGGCCTCTATCCAGGAGGCGCTCAGTCAGACCGAGTGCTGACATGTTGCAAGACGCTCCTCCGGGCGCGTCTTGCTTGGGCCTCTCTCCTGGAGGCGCTCAGTCAGACCCAGTGTTTACATGTGGCAAGACGCTCCTCGGGGCGTGTCTTGCTTGGGCCTACTTCCTGGAGGCGCTCAGTCAGGCCGAGTGCTGACATGTGGCAAGACGCTCCTCGGGGCGCATCTTGCTTGGGCTTCTCTCCTGGAGGCCCTCAGTCAGACCCAGTGTTGACATGTGGCAAAACGCTCCTCGGGGCGCGTCTTATTTGGGCCTCTCTCCTCGGGGCCCTCAGTCAGACCCAGTGTTGACATGTGGCAAGACGCTCCTCGGGGCGCGTCTTGCTTGGGCTTCTCTCCTGGAGGCCCTCAGTCAGACCCATTGTTGACATGTGGCAAGACGCTCCTCGGGGCACGTCTTGCTTGGGCCTCTCTCCTGGAGGCGCTCAGTCAGACTGAGTAGTGACATGTGGCAAGACGCTCCTCGGGGCGCGTCTTGCTTGGACCTCCCTCCTGGAGGCGCTCAGTCAGACCGAGTAATGACATGTGGCAAGACGCTCCTCGGGGCGTGTCTTGCTTGGACCTCTCTCCTGGAGGCGCTCAGTTAGACCGAGTAGTGACATGTGGCAAGACGCTCCTCGGGGCGCGTCTTGCTTGGGCTTCTCTCCTGGAGGCCCTCAGTCAGACCCATTGTTGACATGTGGCAAGACGCTCCTCGGGGCACGTCTTGCTTGGGCCTCTCTCCTGGAGGCGCTCAGTCAGACTGAGTAGTGACATGTGGCAAGACGCTCCTCGGGGCGGGTCTTGCTTGGGCCTCTCTCCTGGAGGCGCTCAGTCAGAACTGGAAGATATGTTGCGTCATAAGCCTCTGATGGTTCACCAGGTGCACGGTCCACTCGAAATCCTAATGCTGTATTTGTAGTACATACACTAAGTCTTCTCTGTTGATGTCAGACTAGAGTTTTATTAGAGTTTTACTTTGCAACAATGGGATTCGAGCAATTGATGTGTATATTTTTAATAGTGCACAATGCTACTATTCCTAGGCTGAATGTATGACATGGCTCTTATGTATCATTATGTATCGTTTCCATTAAGTACTAATTTAAATAAAGTCCCTCTGTCCTCAGTGCTAGGTTGTGGGTTTAATACACATTATTATGATCAACCTGTTGAATAGTATAAGCCCCATACAATGTGACGGTCCGTGTGACGGACCGGTGTGTTACGACCCGACTAACGAAACGTACCAGGTGATAACATTGCATCTGCCCATTACAGCGGAGCGAGCGTTTCACCACACTCCCAAACCAAGGTTAATAGTTGTAGCGCACGCCTTTTCGGACCTTGGTGCACGCGAAACACTGGTGTACACTCACAACATCACGCTCGAGACAGCTCAAGCGTTACGCGAAACAAAGGACGTGTTCAAATCCATAGAGAATATACGGTCTTTAGCGTATGCGTATATAAAGAAGGTCGATGACATTTACAGACCCGGCGGCGTGGGCACCACAGTAGAACAACAAGGTGCTCTCAAGCGCGCACAGATACTGGCCGCATTATCACTCGCGATGTCTATCCTGACATACCCGTTTCTGATTTCTATGTATATTAAATTATGACAAGAGCTACTTTAGGTGGTTACGATTACACTCTGACCACGTGCCTTAGTTTCTGCTAGTGACCTATAAATACATTTGCCCACTTGCTCTCACTGCCATTAAAGCGGCTGTACCCACACGTACAACACCCAAGAAAAAAAATTGATCTCGCTGTCTGTACTGGGTGTACTCTCAGTAGTCGCAGTTGCTCAGGCCATGGTGGTACGCTCACATAACGCCTCTGAGATACGTTCCATCACACCACCTCCTTGACTACTCGCGAAGGAGTATTCAACACCCCCTTTGTACGAAGACAACCATTATAACGAGCACAGCACAACGCTTGCCGCACGCGAAGACAACATGCAGGAGACAACGCTACCACCTGTCGTGAGAACAACGGATTCGAGTGACAACGATCGCGACTATGACGAGCACATTACAACACCCTCTGTGCACGAAGACCAGGTGCAGGAGACAACGCTACCACCTGTCGTGAGAAACAAGAGTTTGGTTAACAATGATCATCGTCGTGTCCCATTGTAAACGGGCGCGCCATCGCACACATCGTACATGTGTGTTAACCCACCTGTATGCGACAGACTTTGTGTGTTGCATGACATCGAGATGTATTGACGTCTGTGTCAATACAGGACTCTCTATAAGCCAGGAGCTGGACGCTAACGACCCGTGCATGCGCCAAACAAAAGGTATCGTACATGTGTTAACCCACCTGTATGCGACAGACTTTGTGTGTTGCATGACATCGAGATGTATTGACGTCTGTGTCAATACAGGACTCTCTAAGCTGGGAGCTGGACGCTAACGACCCGTGCATGCGCCACACAAAAGGTAACTCGACTAACTACAAAACGCATATTGTGATGTAGAAAGTTGGCTCGACTGTTTGAATCAGCTGCAGCTGCGGGTTACTCACGAAGTGAATCGCACGCTTGTTAGAAGTACATTCGGAGCACTTAAAAAATACATCACTCTCATCGAGTTCCGTCTCAGCATTCACCGGCTGATGGGCAAGAGCGTGACATGGGATCGCCAGGAACTTACTTAAGGACTATCATCTCATTTGGCATTTACTCACGGACCCAAGAAACCAGTTCCGAAAAATGGTCGAGAATTATAACTTGTCTAATAGCAACTGGAAGATATGTTGCGTCATAAGCCTCTGATGGTTCACAAGGTGCACGGTCCACTCGAAATCCTAATGCTGTATTTGTAGTACATACACTAAGTCTTCTCTGTTGATGTCAGACTAGAGTTTTATTAGAGTTTTACTTTGCAACAATGGGATTCGAGCAATTGATCTGTATATTTTTAATAATGCACAATGCTACTATTCCTAGGCTGAATGTATGACATGGCTCTTATGTATCATTATGTATCGTTTCCATTAAGTACTAATTTAAATAAAGTCCCTCTGTCCTCAGTGCTAGGTTGTGGGTTTAATACACATTATTATGATCAACCTGTTGAATAGTATAATAACAATATTCCTGTAAAAGTCATTTAGTAATGAACAACCTCAGTTCTGTGAAAGCACATCATGTCTCTGATGTGTACACTGCAGGCCTGACCGGGGTTTGCACGCAAGGGCCTGTGTGTGTGTGTGTGTGTGTGTGTGTGTGTGTGTGTGTGTGTGTGTGTGTGTGTGTGTGTGTGTGTGTGTGTGAAACAAATAAAGATAAATATAGCTAGTGCGGCCACGAGCGGTCGTGCAGGGTAGAGGCTGCGCGAAAACGCCTCTAAAAACAAGCGCGTGCCCACGCCCGATCCGTGGAAGCACGTAGACCTAGCAAACGTACTAGCAGAAATCAACGATCGCACACGGGTCATTGAGTGTGTACAGGGTTCGTCTGCGTGTGTGGCATTGGGCAATCTAGCGGCAACCGTGTGGCCTGAAGGCGGAACCGATCAACCCGTCGCCCTCACCATCGTTGCGCTTCGAGATGAACTATTGCTAAAGATGATCGTCCTCATCAACCACGGAGCTACCAGAGTAGCTCGTAACGAAGACCCTCTCCGCGACCTCGCGGCCAGTGTGCGCAGTGTACAGCAAAAGACAAACGATGTTGCGAGCGATATATTGTAAAAACTTTGCACTGACGCGACGGTCGCCACTGCAGGTTGTGCGAGTCTCGCGCAAAGTGCCATATCAAACGTGCGCAAGCTAGTGACAAGCAACTTCACCAGATCCGTAGATTCTGCATACGCTCGGATACGAATGAAAGTATCGAGAGACAACACCGACACAAGTTGCGCGACGGCGCTGGCTGCAGTCGCTACAACACTGGATTTATTAATCAACGTAATTGTGATCGTAATGGCGTTTCGAGTATGCACCAGAAACTACAACCAGTACTACAGAAAACTGGCATGAGGGTCGCGGTCTAACGTTATGTTGGTGTCTCGCATCGACCGTCGACGGCCGTTTGCCAGCGGCTGAAAATGGCAGTTGACGAAATGGAAACGCCGACCGTCGATAGTGCACTCTCGCAAGTTCCAACCGCACCATCTCAGGAGACAGACCACAGAGTCATATTAGCGGAGGGTAGATAGAAAATGCGCAAACCGCCGCAACCGCCCATATACATGGCAAGACTCTCCTTGGGGCGCGTCTTGCTTGGAATTCTCTCATGGAGGCCCTCAGTCCGACCCAGTGTTGACATGTGTCAAGACGCTCCTCGGGGCGTGTCTTGCTTGGGCCTCTCTCCTGAATGCCCTCTGTCAGACCGAGTGTTGACATGTGGCAAGACTCTCCTCGGGGCGCGTCTTGCTGGGGCCTCTCTCCTGGAGGCGCTCAGTCAGACCCAGTGCTGACATGTGGCAAGACGCTCCTCGGGGCGCGTCTTGCTTGGGCCTCTCTGCTGGAGGCGCTCAGTCAGACTGAGTAGTGACATGTGGCCTGACGCTCCTCGGGGCGCGTCTTGCTTGGGCCTCTCTCCTGGAGGCGCTCAGTCAGACCCAGTGGTGACATGTGGCAAGACACTCCTCGGGGCGCTTCTTGCTTGGGCCTCTCTCCTGGAGGCCCTCTGTCAGACCCAGTGTTGACATGTGTCAAGACGCTCCTCGGGGCGCGTCTTGCTTGGGCTTCTCTCCTGGAGGCCCTCAGTCAGACCCATTGTTGACATGTGGCAAGACGCTACTCGGGGCGCGTCTTGCTTGGGCTTCTCTCCTGGAGGCGCTCAGACAGACCCAGTGTTGACATATGACAAGACGCTCCTCGGGGCGCGTCTTGCTTGGGCCTCTCTCCTGGAGAAGCTCAGTCAGAACCAGAGGTGACATGTGGCAAGACGCTCCTCGGGGCGCGTCTTGCTTGGGCCTCTCTCCTGGAGGCCCTCTGTCAGACCCAGTGTTGACATGTGGCAAGACGCTCCTCCGGGCGCATCTTGCTTGGGCCTCTCTCCTGGAGGCCCTCAGTCAGACCCATTGTTGACATGTGGCAAGACGCTCCTCGGGGCGCGTCTTGCTTGGGCCTCTCTCCTGGAGGCGCTCAGTCAGACCGAGTGCTGACATAAGGCAAGACGCTCCTCGGGGCGCGTCTTGCTGGGGCCTCTCTCCTGGAGGCGCTCAGTCAGACCCAGTGCTGACATGTGGCAAGACGCTCCTCGGGGCGCGTCTTGCTTGGGCCTCTCTCCTGGAGGCGCTCAGTCAGACCCAGTGTTGACATGTGGCAAGACGCTCCTCGGGGCGCGTCTTGCTTGGGCCTCTCTCCTGGAGGCGCTCAGTCAGACCCAGTGTTGACACGTGGCAAGACGCTCCTCGGGGCGCGTCTTGCTTGGGCCTCTCTCATGGAGGCCCTCTGTCAGACCCAGTGTTGACATGTGTCAAGACGCTCCTCGGGGCGCGTCTTGCTTTGGCCTCTCTCCTGGAGGCGCTCATTCAGACCGAGTGCTGACATGTGGCAAGAAGCTCCTCGGGGTGCGTCTTGCTTGGGCTTCTCTCCTGGAGGCCCTCAGTAAGACCCATTGTTGACATGTGGCAAGACGCTCCTCGGGGCGCGTCTTGCTTGGGCCTCTCTCCAGGAGGCGCTCAGTCAGACTGAGTAGTGACATGTGGCCTGACGCTCCTCGGGGCGCGTGTTGCTTGGGCCTCTCTCCTGGAGGCGCTCAGTCAGACCAAGTGGTGACATGTGGCAAGACGCTCCTCGGGGCGCGTCTTGCTTGGGCCTCTCTCCAGAAGGCCCTCAATCAGACCCAGTGTTGACACGTGGCAAGACGCTCCTCGGGGCGCGTCTTGCTTGGGCCTCTCTCCTGGAGGCGCTCAGTCAGAATGAGTAGTGACATGTGGTCTGACGCTCCTCGGGGCGCGTGTTGCTTGGGCCTCTCTCCTGGAGGCGCTCAGTCAGACCAAGTGGTGACATGTGTCAAGACACTTCTCGGGGCGCGTCTTGCTTGGGCCTCTCTCCTGGAGGCCCTCTGTCAGACCCAGTGTTGACATGTGGCAAGACACTCCTCGGGGCGCGTCTTGCTTGGGCCTCTCTCATGGAGGCCCTCTGTCAGACCCAGTGTTGACATGTGTCAAGACGCTCCTCGGGGCGCGTCTTGCTTTGGCCTCTCTCCTGGAGGCGCTCAGTCAGACCGAGTGCTGACATGTGGCATGACGCTCCTCGGGCCGCGTGTTGCTTGGGCTTCTCTCCTGGAGGCCCTCAGTCAGACCCATTGTTGACATGTGGCAAGACGCTCCTCGGGGCGCGTCTTGCTTGGGCCTCTCTCCTGGAGGCGCTCAGTCAGACCGAGTGCTGACATTTGGCAAGACACTCCTCGGGGCGCGTCTTGCTTGGGCTTCTCTCCTGGAGGCGCTCAGAAAGACCCAGTGTTGACATGTGACAAGACGCTCCTCGGGGCACGTCTTGCTTGGGCCTCTCTCCTGGAGGCGCTCAGTCAGACCCAGTGCTGACATGTGGCAAGACGCTCCTCGGGGCGCGTCTTGCTTGGGCCTCTCTGCTGGAGGCGCTCAGTCAGACTGAGTAGTGACATGTGGCCTGACGCTCCTCGGGGCGCGTTTTGCTTGGGCCTCTCTCCTGGAGGCGCTCAGTCAGACCCAGTGGTGACATGTGGCAAGACACTCCTCGGGGCGCTTCTTGCTTGGGCCTCTCTCCTGGAGGCCCTCTGTCAGACCCAGTGTTGACATGTGTCAAGACGCTCCTCGGGGCGCGTCTTGCTTGGGCTTCTCTCCTGGAGGCCCTCAGTCAGACCCATTGTTTACATGTGGCAAGACGCTACTCGGGGCGCGTCTTGCTTGGGCTTCTCTCCTGGAGGCGCTCAGACAGACCCAGTGTTGACATATGACAAGACGCTCCTCGGGGCGCGTCTTGCTTGGGCCTCTCTCCTGGAGAAGCTCAGTCAGAACCAGAGGTGACATGTGGCAAGACGCTCCTCGGGGCGCGTCTTGCTTGGGCCTCTCTCCTGGAGGCCCTCTGTCAGACCCAGTGTTGACATGTGGCAAGACGCTCCTCCGGGCGCATCTTGCTTGGGCCTCTCTCCTGGAGGCCCTCAGTCAGACCCATTGTTGACAAGTGGCAAGACGCTCCTCGGGGCGCGTCTTGCTTGGGCCTCTCTCCTGGAGGCGCTCAGTCAGACCGAGTGCTGACATAAGGCAAGACGCTCCTCGGGGCGCGTCTTGCTGGGGCCTCTCTCCTGGAGGCGCTCAGTCAGACCCAGTGCTGACATGTGGCAAGACGCTCCTCGGGGCGCGTCTTGCTTGGGCCTCTCTCCTGGAGGCGCTCAGTCAGACCCAGTGTTGACATGTGGCAAGACGCTCCTCGGGGCGCGTCTTGCTTGGGCCTCTCTCCTGGAGGCGCTCAGTCAGACCCAGTGTTGACACGTGGCAAGACGCTCCTCGGGGCGCGTCTTGCTTGGGCCTCTCTCATGGAGGCCCTCTGTCAGACCCAGTGTTGACATGTGTCAAGACGCTCCTCGGGGCGCGTCTTGCTTTGGCCTCTCTCCTGGAGGCGCTCATTCAGACCGAGTGCTGACATGTGGCAAGAAGCTCCTCGGGGTGCGTCTTGCTTGGGCTTCTCTCCTGGAGGCCCTCAGTAAGACCCATTGTTGACATGTGGCAAGACGCTCCTCGGGGCGCGTCTTGCTTGGGCCTCTCTCCAGGAGGCGCTCAGTCAGACTGAGTAGTGACATGTGGCCTGACGCTCCTCGGGGCGCGTGTTGCTTGGGCCTCTCTCCTGGAGGCGCTCAGTCAGACCAAGTGGTGACATGTGGCAAGACGCTCCTCGGGGCGCGTCTTGCTTGGGCCTCTCTCCAGAAGGCCCTCAATCAGACCCAGTGTTGACACGTGGCAAGACGCTCCTCGGGGCGCGTCTTGCTTGGGCCTCTCTCCTGGAGGCGCTCAGTCAGAATGAGTAGTGACATGTGGTCTGACGCTCCCCGGGGCGCGTGTTGCTTGGGCCTCTCTCCTGGAGGCGCTCAGTCAGACCAAGTGGTGACATGTGTCAAGACACTTCTCGGGGCGCGTCTTGCTTGGGCCTCTCTCCTGGAGGCCCTCTGTCAGACCCAGTGTTGACATGTGGCAAGACACTCCTCGGGGCGCGTCTTGCTTGGGCCTCTCTCATGGAGGCCCTCTGTCAGACCCAGTGTTGACATGTGTCAAGACGCTCCTCGGGGCGCGTCTTGCTTTGGCCTCTCTCCTGGAGGCGCTCAGTCAGACCGAGTGCTGACATGTGGCATGACGCTCCTCGGGCCACGTGTTGCTTGGGCTTCTCTCCTGGAGGCCCTCAGTCAGACCCATTGTTGACATGTGGCAAGACGCTCCTCGGGGCGCGTCTTGCTTGGGCCTCTCTCCTGGAGGCGCTCAGTCAGACCGAGTGCTGACATTTGGCAAGACACTCCTCGGGGCGCGTCTTGCTTGGGCTTCTCTCCTGGAGGCGCTCAGAAAGACCCAGTGTTGACATGTGACAAGACGCTCCTCGGGGCACGTCTTGCTTGGGCCTCTCTCCTGGAGGCGCTCAGTCAGAACCAGAGGTGACATGTGGCAAGACGCTCCTCGGGGCGCGTCTTGCTTGGGCCTCTCTCCTGGAGGCCCTCTGTCAGACCCAGTGTTGACATGTGGCAAGACGCTCCTCCGGGCGCATCTTGCTTGGGACTCTCTCCTGGAGGCCCTCAGTCAGACCGAGTGCTGACATAAGGCAAGACGCTCCTCGGGGCGCGTCTTGCTGGGGCCTCTCTCCTGGAGGCGCTCAGTCAGACCCAGTGCTGACATGTGGCAAGACGCTCCTCGGGGCGCGTCTTGCTTGGGCCTCTCTCCTGGAGGCGCTCAGTCAGACTGAGTAGTGACATGTGGCCTGACGCTCCCCGGGGCGCGTCTTGCTTGGGCCTCTCTCCTGGAGGCGCTCAGTCAGACCCAGTGGTTACATGTGGCAAGACACTCCTCGGGGCGCGTCATGCTTGGGCCTCTCTCCTGGAGGCCCTCTGTCAGACCCATTGTTGACATGTGGCAAGACGCTCCTCGGGGCGCGTCTTGCTTGGGCTTCTCTCCTGGAGGCGCTCAGACAGACCCAGTGTTGACATGTGACAAGACGCTCCTCGGGGCGCGTCTTGCTTGGGCCTCTCTCCTGGAGGCGCTCAGTCAGAACCAGAGGTGACATGTGGCAAGACGCTCCTCGGGGCGCATCTTGCTTGGGCCTCTCTCCTGGAGGCCCTCAGTCAAACCCATTGTTGACATGTGGCAAGACGCTCCTCGGGGCGCGTCTTGCTTGGGCCTCTCTCCTGGAGGCGCTCAGTAAGACCGAGTGCTGACATAAGGCAAGACGCTCCTCGGGGCGCTCATTGCTTGGGCCTCTCTCCTGAATGCCCTCTGTCAGACCCAGTGTTGACATGTGGCAAGACACTCCTCGGGGCGCGTCTTGCTTGGGCCTCTCTCATGGAGGCCCTCTGTCAGACCCAGTGTTGACATGTGTCAAGACGCTCCTCGGGGCGCGTCTTGCTTTGGCCTCTCTCCTGGAGGCGCTCAGTCAGACCGAGTGCTGACATGTGGCATGACGCTCCTCGGGCCGTGTGTTGCTTGGGCTTCTCTCCTGGAGGCCCTCAGTCAGACCCATTGTTGACATGTGGCAAGACGCTCCTCGGGGCGCGTCTTGCTTGGGCCTCTCTCCTGGAGGCGCTCAGTCAGACCGAGTGCTGACATTTGGCAAGACACTCCTCGGGGCGCGTCTTGCTTGGGCTTCTCTCCTGGAGGCGCTCAGAAAGACCCAGTGTTGACATGTGACAAGACGCTCCTCGGGGCACGTCTTGCTTGGGCCTCTCTCCTGGAGGCGCTCAGTCAGACCCAGTGCTGACATGTGGCAAGACGCTCCTCGGGGCGCGTCTTGCTTGGGCCTCTCTGCTGGAGGCGCTCAGTCAGACTGAGTAGTGACATGTGGCCTGACGCTCCTCGGGGCGCGTCTTGCTTGGGCCTCTCTCCTGGAGGCGCTCAGTCAGACCCAGTGGTGACATGTGGCAAGACACTCCTCGGGGCGCTTCTTGCTTGGGCCTCTCTCCTGGAGGCCCTCTGTCAGACCCAGTGTTGACATGTGTCAAGACGCTCCTCAGGGCACGTCTTGCTTGGGCTTCTCTCCTGGAGGCCCTCAGTCAGACCCATTGTTGACATGTGGCAAGACGCTACTCGGGGCGCGTCTTGCTTGGGCTTCTCTCCTGGAGGCGCTCAGACAGACCCAGTGTTGACATATGACAAGACGCTCCTCGGGGCGCGTCATGCTTGGGCCTCTCTCCTGGAGAAGCTCAGTCAGAACCAGAGGTGACATGTGGCAAGACGCTCCTCGGGGCGCGTCTTGCTTGGGCCTCTCTCCTGGAGGCCCTCTGTCAGACCCAGTGTTGACATGTGGCAAGACGCTCCTCCGGGCGCATCTTGCTTGGGCCTCTCTCCTGGAGGCCCTCAGTCAGACCCATTGTTGACATGTGGCAAGACGCTCCTCGGGGCGCGTCTTGCTTGGGCCTCTCTCCTGGAGGCGCTCAGTCAGACCGAGTGCTGACATAAGGCAAGACGCTCCTCGGGGCGCGTCTTGCTGGGGCCTCTCTCCTGGAGGCGCTCAGTCAGACCCAGTGCTGACATGTGGCAAGACGCTCCTCGGGGCGCGTCTTGCTTGGGCCTCTCTCCTGGAGGCGCTCAGTCAGACCCAGTGTTGACATGTGGCAAGACGCTCCTCGGGGCGCGTCTTGCTTGGGCCTCTCTCCTGGAGGCGCTCAGTCAGACCCAGTGTTGACACGTGGCAAGACGCTCCTCGGGGCGCGTCTTGCTTGGGCCTCTCTAATGGAGGCCCTCTGTCAGACCCAGTGTTGACATGTGTCAAGACGCTCCTCGGGGCGCGTCTTGCTTTGGCCTCTCTCCTGGAGGCGCTCATTCAGACCGAGTGCTGACATGTGGCAAGAAGCTCCTCGGGGTGCGTCTTGCTTGGGCTTCTCTCCTGGAGGCCCTCAGTAAGACCCATTGTTGACATGTGGCAAGACGCTCCTCGGGGCGCGTCTTGCTTGGGCCTCTCTCCAGGAGGCGCTCAGTCAGACTGAGTAGTGACATGTGGCCTGACGCTCCTCGGGGCGCGTGTTGCTTGGGCCTCTCTCCTGGAGGCGCTCAGTCAGACCAAGTGGTGACATGTGGCAAGACGCTCCTCGGGGCGCGTCTTGCTTGGGCCTCTCTCCAGAAGGCCCTCAATCAGACCCAGTGTTGACACGTGGCAAGACGCTCCTCGGGGCGCGTCTTGCTTGGGCCTCTCTCCTGGAGGCGCTCAGTCAGAATGAGTAGTGACATGTGGTCTGACGCTCCTCGGGGCGCGTGTTGCTTGGGCCTCTCTCCTGGAGGCGCTCAGTCAGACCAAGTGGTGACATGTGTCAAGACACTTCTCGGGGCGCGTCTTGCTTGGGCCTCTCTCCTGGAGGCCCTCTGTCAGACCCAGTGTTGACATGTGTCAAGACGCTCCTCGGGGCGCGTCTTGCTTGGGCTTCTCTCCTGGAGGCCCTCAGTCAGACCCATTGTTGACATGTGGCAAGACGCTCCTCGGGGCGCGTCTTGCTTGGGCTTCTCTCCTGGAGGCGCTCAGACAGACCCAGTGTTGACATGTGACAAGACGCTCCTCGGGGCGCGTCTTGCTTGGGCCTCTCTCCTGGAGGCGCTCAGTCAGAACCAGAGGTGACATGTGGCAAGACGCTCCTCGGGGCGCATCTTGCTTGGGCCTCTCTCCTGGAGGCCCTCTGTCAGACCCAGTGTTGACATGTGGCAAGACGCTCCTCCGGGCGCATCTTGCTTGGGCCCTATCCTGGAGGCCCTCAGTCAAACCCATTGTTGACATGTGGCAAGACGCTCCTCGGGGCGCGTCTTGCTTGGGCCTCTCTCCTGGAGGCGCTCAGTAAGACCGAGTGCTGACATAAGGCAAGACGCTTCTCGGGGTGCTCATTGCTTGGGCCTCTCTCCTGAATGCCCTCTGTCAGACCGAGTGTTGACATGTGGCAAGACTCTCCTCGGGGCGCGTCTTGCTTGGGCTTCTCTCAAGGAGGCCCTCAGTCCGACCCAGTGTTGACATGTGTCAAGACGCTCCTCGGGGCGTGTCTTGCTTGGGCCTCTCTCCTGGAGGCGCTCAGTCAGACCCAGTGTTGACATGTGGCAAGACGCTCCTCTGGGCGCGTCTTGCTTGGGCTTCTCTCCTGGAGGCCCTCAGTCAGACCCATTGTTGACATGTGGCAAGACGCTCCTCGGGGAACGTCTTGCTTGGGCCTCTCTCCTGGAGGCGCTCAGTCAGACCGAGTAGTGACATGTGGCAAGACGCTCCTCGGGGCGCGTCTTGCTTGGACCTCCCTCCTGGAGGCGCTCAGTCAGACCGAGTAGTGACATTTGGCAAGACGCTCCTCGGGGCGCGTCTTGCTTGGGCCTATCTCCTGGAGGCGCTCAGTCAGACCGAGTGCTGACATAAGGCAAGACGCTCCTCGGGGCGCGTCTTGCTGGGGCCTCTCTCCTGGAGGTGCTCAATCAGACCCAGTGGTGACACGTGGCAAGACGCTCCTCTGGGCGCGTCTTGCTTGGGCCTCTCTCCTGGAGGAGCTCAGTCAGACCCAGTGGTGACACGTGGCAAGACGCTCCTCGAGGCGCATCTTGCTTGGGCCTCTCTCCTGGAGGCGCTAATTCAGACCCAGTCTTGACACGTGGCAAGACGCTCCTCGGGGCGCGTCTTGCTTGGGCCTCTCTCCTGGAGGCGCTCAGTCAGACACAGTGTTGACATGTGGCAAGACACTCCTCGGGGCGCGTCTTGCTTGGGCTTCTCTCATGGAGGCCCTCAGTAAGACCCATTGTTGACATGTGGAAAGAAGCTCCTCGGGGCGCGTCTTGCTTTGGCTTCTCTCCTGGAGGCCCTCAGTCAGACCCATTGTTGACATGTGGCAAGACGCTCCTCGGGGCGCGTATTGCTTGGGCCTCTCTCCTGGATGCCCTCTGTCAGACCCAGTGTTGACATGTGGCAAGACTCTCCTCGGGGCGCGTCTTGCTTGGGCTTCTCTCATGGAGGCCCTCAGTCAGACCCAGTGTTGACATGTGTCAAGACGCTCCTCGGGGCGTGTCTTGCTTGGGCTTCTCTCCTGGAGGCGCTCAGACAGACCCAGTGTTGACATGTGACAAGACGCTCCTCGGGGCGCCTCTTGCTTGGGCCTCTCTCCTGGAGGCGCTCAGTCAGAACCAGAGGTGACATGTGGCAAGACGCTCCTCGGGGCGCGTCTTGCTTGGGCCTCTCTCCTGGAGGCCCTCTGTCAGACCCAGTGTTGACATGTGGCAAGACGCTCCTCCGTGCGCATCTTGCTTGGGCCTCTCTCCTGGAGGCCCTCAGTCAGACCCATTGTTGACATGTGGCAAGACGCTCCTCGGGGCGCGTCTTGCTTGGGCCTCTCTCCTGGAGGCGCTCAGTAAGACCGAGTGCTGACATAAGGCAAGACGCTCCTCGGGGCGCGTCTTGCTTGGGCTTCTCTCATGGAGGCCCTCAGTCCGACCCAGTGTTGACATGTGTCAAGACGCTCCTCGGGGCGTGTCTTGCTTGGGCCTCTCTCCTGGAGGCGCTCTGTCAGACCCAGTGTTGACATGTGGCAAGACGCTCCTCTGGGCGCGTCTTGCTTGGGCTTCTCTCCTGGAGGCCCTCAGTCAGACCCATTGTTGACATGTGGCAAGACGCTCCTCGGGGCACGTCTTGCTTGGGCCTCTCTCCTGGAGGCGCTCAGTCAGACCGAGTAGTGACATGTGGCAAGACGCTCCTCGGGGCGCGTCTTGCTTGGACCTCCCTCCTGGAGGCGCTCAGTCAGACCGAGTGCTGACATAAGGCAAGACGCTCCTCGGGGCGCGTCTTGCTGGGGCCTCTCTCCTGGAGGTGCTCAATCAGACCCAGTGGTGACACGTGGCAAGACGCTCCTCTGGGCGCGTCTTGCTTGGGCCTCTCTCCTGGAGGAGCTCAGTCAGACCCAGTGGTGACACGTGGCAAGACGCTCCTCGAGGCGCATCTTGCTTGGGCCTCTCTCCTGGAGGCGCTAAGTCAGACCCAGTGTTGACACGTGGCAAGACGCTCCTCGGGGCGCGTCTTGCTTGGCCCTCTCCTGGAGGCGCTCAGTCAGACACAGTGTTGACATGTGGCAAGACACACCTCGGGGCGCGTCTTGCTTGGGCTTCTCTCATGGAGGCCCTCAGTAAGACCCATTGTTGACATGTGGAAAGAAGCTCCTCGGGGCGCGTCTTGCTATGGCTTCTCTCCTGGAGGCCCTCAGTCAGACCCATTGTTGACATGTGGAAAGACGCTCCTCGGGGCGCGTATTGCTTGGGCCTCTCTCCTGGATGCCCTCTGTCAGACCCAGTGTTGACATGTGGCAAGACTCTCCTCTGGGCGCGTCTTGCTTGGGCTTCTCTCATGGAGGCCCTCAGTCAGACCCAGTGTTGACATGTGTCAAGACGCTCCTCGGGGCGTGTTTTGCTTGGGCCTCTCTCCTGGAGGCGCTCAGTCAGACCCAGTGTTGACATGTGGCAAGACGCTCCTCGGGGCGCTTCTTGCTTCGGCTTCTCTCCTGGAGGCCCTCAGTCAGACCCATTGTTGACCTGTGGCAAGACGCTCCTCGGGGCACGTGTTGCTTGGACCTCTCTCCTGGAGGCGCTCAGTCAGACCGAGTAGTGACATGTGGCAAGACGCTCCTCGGGGTATGTCTTGCTTGGGCGTCTCTCCTGGAGGCGCTCAATTAGACCCAGTGTTGACATGTGGCAAGACGCTCCTCGGGGCGCGTCTTGCTTGGGCTTCTCTCCTGGAGGCCCTCAGTAAGACCCATTGTTGACATGTGGCAAGACGCTCCTCGTGGTGCGTCTTGCTTGGGCCTCTCTCCAGAAGGCCCTCAATCAGACCCAGTGTTGACACGTGGCAAGACGCTCCTCGGGGCGCGTCTTGCTTGGGCCTCTCTCCTGGAGGCGCTCAGTCAGACTGAGTAGTGACATGTGGCCTGACGCTCCTCGGGGCGCATCTTGCTTGGGCCTCTCTCCTGGAGGCGCTCAGTCAGACCCATTGGTGACATGTGGCAAGACACTCCTCGGGGCGCGTCTTGCTTGGGCCCCTCTCCTGGAGGCCCTCTGTCAGACCCAGTGTTGACATGTGTCAAGACGCTCCACGGGGCGCGTCTTGCTCGGGTTTCTCTCCTGGAGGCCCTCAGTCAGACCCATTGTTGACATGTGGCAAGACGCTCCTCGGGGCGCGTCTTGCTTGTGCCTCTCTCCTGGAGGCGCTCAGTCAGAACCAGAGGTGACATGTGGAAAGACGCTCCTCGGGGCGCGTCTTGCTTGGGCCTCTCTCCTGGAGGCCCTCTGTCAGACCCAGTGTTGACATGTGGCAAGACGCTCCTCCGGGCGCATCTTGCTTGGGCCTCTCTCCTGGAGGCCCTCAGTAAGACCCATTGTTGACATGTGGCAAGACGCTCCTCGGGGCGCGTATTGCTTGGGCCTCTCTCCAGAAGGCCCTCAATAAGACCCAGTGTTGACATGTGGCAAGACGCTCCACGGGGCGCGTCTTGCTTGGGCTTCTCTCCTGGAGGCCCTCAGTCAGACCCATTGTTGACATGTGGCAAGACGCTCCTCGGGGCGCGTCTTGCTTGGGCCTCTCTCCTGGAGGCGCTCAGTCCGACCCAGTGTTGACATGTGGCAAGACGCTCCACGGGGCGCGTCTTGCTTGGGCTTCTCTCCTGGAGGCCCTCAGTCAGACCCATTGTTGACATGTGGCAAGACGCTCCTCGGGGCGCGTCTTGCTTGGACCTCTCTCCTGGAGGCGCTCAGTTAGACCGAGTAGTGACATGTCGCAAGACGCGCCTCGGGGCGCTCATTGCTTGGGCCTCTCTCCTGAATGCCCTCCTTCAGACCAAGTGTTGACATGTGGCAAGACTCTCCTCGGGGCGCGTCTTGCTTGGGCTTCTCTCATGGAGGCCCTCAGTCCGACCCAGTGTTGACATGTGTCAAGACGCTCCTCGGGGCGTGTCTTGCTTGGGCCTCTCTCCTGGAGGCGCTCAGTCAGACCCAGTGTTGACATGTGGCAAGACGCTCCTCTGGGCGCGTCTTGCTTGGGCTTCTCTCCTGGAGGCCCTCAGTCAGACCCATTGTTGACATGTGGCAAGACGCTCCTCGGGGCACGTCTTGCTTGGGCCTCTCTCCTGGAGGCGCTCAGTCAGACCGAGTAGTGACATGTGGCAAGACGCTCCTCGGGGCGCGTCTTGCTTGGACCTCCCTCCTGGAGGCGTTCAGTCAGACCGAGTAGTGACATTTGGCAAGACGCTCCTCGGGGCGCGTCTTGCTTGGGCCTCTCTCCTGGAGGCGCTAAGTCAGACCCAGTGTTGACACGTGGAAAGACGCTCCTCGGGGCGCGTCTTGCTTGGCCCTCTCCTGGAGGCGCTCAGTCAGACACAGTGTTGACATGTGGCAAGACACTCCTCGGGGCGCGTCTTGCTTGGGCTTCTCTCATGGAGGCCCTCAGTAAGACCCATTGTTGACATGTGGAAAGAAGCTCCTCGGGGCGCGTCTTGCTATGGCTTCTCTCCTGGAGGCCCTCAGTCAGACCCATTGTTGACATGTGGAAAGACGCTCCTCGGGGCGCGTATTGCTTGGGCCTCTCTCCTGGATGCCCTCTGTCAGACCCAGTGTTGACATGTGGCAAGACTCTCCTCTGGGCGCGTCTTGCTTGGGCTTCTCTCATGGAGGCCCTCAGTCAGACCCAGTGTTGACATGTGTCAAGACGCTCCTCGGGGCGTGTTTTGCTTGGGCCTCTCTCCTGGAGGCGCTCAGTCAGACCCAGTGTTGACATGTGGCAAGACGCTCCTCGGGGCGCTTCTTGCTTCGGCTTCTCTCCTGGAGGCCCTCAGTCAGACCCATTGTTGACCTGTGGCAAGACGCTCCTCGGGGCACGTGTTGCTTGGACCTCTCTCCTGGAGGCGCTCAGTCAGACCGAGTAGTGACATGTGGCAAGACGCTCCTCGGGGTATGTCTTGCTTGGGCGTCTCTCCTGGAGGCGCTCAATTAGACCCAGTGTTGACATGTGGCAAGACGCTCCTCGGGGCGCGTCTTGCTTGGGCTTCTCTCCTGGAGGCCCTCAGTAAGACCCATTGTTGACATGTGGCAAGACGCTCCTCGTGGTGCGTCTTGCTTGGGCCTCTCTCCAGAAGGCCCTCAATCAGACCCAGTGTTGACACGTGGCAAGACGCTCCTCGGGGCGCGTCTTGCTTGGGCCTCTCTCCTGGAGGCGCTCAGTCAGACTGAGTAGTGACATGTGGCCTGACGCTCCTCGGGGCGCATCTTGCTTGGGCCTCTCTCCTGGAGGCGCTCAGTCAGACCCATTGGTGACATGTGGCAAGACACTCCTCGGGGCGCGTCTTGCTTGGGCCCCTCTCCTGGAGGCCCTCTGTCAGACCCAGTGTTGACATGTGTCAAGACGCTCCACGGGGCGCGTCTTGCTTGGGTTTCTCTCCTGGAGGCCCTCAGTCAGACCCATTGTTGACATGTGGCAAGACGCTCCTCGGGGCGCGTCTTGCTTGTGCCTCTCTCCTGGAGGCGCTCAGTCAGAACCAGAGGTGACATGTGGAAAGACGCTCCTCGGGGCGCGTCTTGCTTGGGCCTCTCTCCTGGAGGCCCTCTGTCAGACCCAGTGTTGACATGTGGCAAGACGCTCCTCCGGGCGCATCTTGCTTGGGCCTCTCTCCTGGAGGCCCTCAGTAAGACCCATTGTTGACATGTGGCAAGACGCTCCTCGGGGCGCGTATTGCTTGGGCCTCTCTCCAGAAGGCCCTCAATAAGACCCAGTGTTGACATGTGGCAAGACGCTCCACGGGGCGCGTCTTGCTTGGGCTTCTCTCCTGGAGGCCCTCAGTCAGACCCATTGTTGACATGTGGCAAGACGCTCCTCGGGGCGCGTCTTGCTTGGGCCTCTCTCCTGGAGGCGCTCAGTCAGACCCAGTGTTGACATGTGGCAAGACGCTCCACGGGGCGCGTCTTGCTTGGGCTTCTCTCCTGGAGGCCCTCAGTCAGACCCATTGTTGACATGTGGCAAGACGCTCCTCGGGGCGCGTCTTGCTTGGACCTCTCTCCTGGAGGCGCTCAGTTAGACCGAGTAGTGACATGTCGCAAGACGCGCCTCGGGGCGCTCATTGCTTGGGCCTCTCTCCTGAATGCCCTCCTTCAGACCAAGTGTTGACATGTGGCAAGACGCTCCTCGGGGCGCGTCTTGCTTGGGCCTCTCTCCTGGAGGCGCTCAGTTAGACCGAGTAGTGACATGTCGCAAGACGCTCCTCGGGGCGCGTCTTGCTTGGGCCTCTCTCATGGAGGCCCTCTGTCAGACCCAGTGTTGACATGTGGCAAGACGCTCCTCGGGGCGCGTCTTGCTTGGGCCTC
Source organism: Nothobranchius furzeri (assembly GCF_043380555.1). NCBI lineage: Eukaryota > Metazoa > Chordata > Actinopteri > Cyprinodontiformes > Nothobranchiidae > Nothobranchius > Nothobranchius furzeri. The sequence goes on along the minus strand of NC_091744.1, from coordinate 30,600,129 downwards.
TCTCCTGGAGGCGCTCAGTCAGAACCAGAGGTGACATGTGGCAAGACGCTCCTCGGGGTGCGTCTTGCTTTGGCCTCTCTCCTGGAGGCCCTCTGTCAGACCCAGTGTTGACATGTGGCAAAACGCTCCTCCGGGCGCATCTTGCTTGGGCCTCTCTCCTGGAGGCCCTCAGTAAGACCCATTGTTGACATGTGGCAAGACGCTCCTCGGGGCGCGTCTTGCTTGGGCCTCTCTCCAGAAGGCCCTCAATCAGACCCAGTGTTGACATGTGGCAAGACGCTCCTCGGGGCGCGTCTTGCTTGGACCTCTCTCCCTGAGGCGCTCAGTCAGACCGAGTAGTGACATGTGGCAAGACGCTCCTCGGGGCGCGTCTTGCTTGGACCTCTCTCCCTGAGGCGCTCAGTCAGACCCAGTGTTGACATTTGGCAAGACACTCCTCGGGGCGCGTCTTGCTTGGGCCTCTCTCATGGAGGCCCTCTGTCAGACCGAGTGTTGACATGTGTCAAGAAGCTCCTCGGGGGGCGTCTTGCTTTGGCCACTCTCCTGGAGGCGCTCAGTCAGACCGAGTGCTGACATGTGGCAAGAAGCTCCTCGGGGCGCGTCTTGCTTGGGCTTCTCACCTGGAGGCCGTCAGTAAGAACCATTGTTGACATGTGGCAAGACGCTCCTCGGGGCGCGTCTTGCTTGGGCCTCTCTCCAGAAGGCCCTCAATCAGACCCAGTGTTGACACGTGGCAAGACGCTCCTCGGGGCGCGTCTTGCTTGGGCCTCTCTCCTGGAGGCGCTCAGTCAGACCAAGTGGTGACATGTGGCAAGACACTCCTCGGGGCGCGTCTTGCTTGGGCCTCTCTCCTGGAGGCCCTCTGTCAGACCCAGTGTTGACATGTGGCAAGACACTCCTCGGGGCGCGTCTTGCTTGGGCCTCTCTCATGGAGGCCCTCTGTCAGACCCAGTGTTGACATGTGTCAAGACGCTCCTCGGGGCGCGTCTTGCTTTGGCCTCTCTCCTGGAGGCGCTCATTCAGACCGAGTGCTGACATGTGGCAAGAAGCTCCTCGGGGCGCGTCTTGCTTGGGCTTCTCTCCTGGAGGCCCTCAGTAAGACCCATTGTTGACATGTGGCAAGACGCTCCTCGGGGCGCGTCTTGCTTGGGCCTCTCTCCAGGAGGCGCTCAGTCAGACTGAGTAGTGACATGTGGCCTGACGCTCCACGGGGCGCGTGTTGCTTGGGCCTCTCTCCTGGAGGCGCTCAGTCAGACCAAGTGGTGACATGTGGCAAGAGGCTCCTCGGGGCGCGTCTTGCTTGGGCCTGTCTCCAGAAGGCCCTCAATCAGACCCAGTGTTGACACGTGGCAAGACGCTCCTCGGGGCGCGTCTTGCTTGGGCCTCTCTCCTGGAGGCGCTCAGTCAGAATGAGTAGTGACATGTGGTCTGACGCTCCTCGGGGCGCGTGTTGCTTGGGCCTCTTTCCTGGAGGCGCTCAGTCAGACCAAGTGGTGACATGTGTCAAGACACTTCTCGGGGCGCGTCTTGCTTGGGCCTCTCTCCTGGAGGCCCTCTGTCAGACCCAGTGTTGACATTTGGCAAGACACTCCTCGGGGCGCGTCTTGCTTGGGCCTCTCTCATGGAGGCCCTCTGTCAGACCCAGTGTTGACATGTGTCAAGAAGCTCCTCGGGGGGCGTCTTGCTTTGGCCACTCTCCTGGAGGTGCTCAGTCAGACCGAGTGCTGACATGTGGCAAGAAGCTCCTCGGGGCGCGTCTTGCTTGGGCTTCTCACCTGGAGGCCGTCAGTAAGAACCATTGTTGACATGTGGCAAGACGCTCCTCGGGGCGCGTCTTGCTTGGGCCTCTCTCCAGAAGGCCCTCAATCAGACCCAGTGTTGACACGTGGCAAGACGCTCCTCGGGGCGCGTCTTGCTTGGGCCTCTCTCCTGGAGGCGCTCAGTCAGACCAAGTGGTGACATGTGGCAAGACACTCCTCGGGGCGCGTCTTGCTTGGGCCTCTCTCCTGGAGGCCCTCTGTCAGACCCAGTGTTGACATGTGGCAAGACACTCCTCGGGGCGCGTCTTGCTTGGGCCTCTCTCATGGAGGCCCTCTGTCAGACCCAGTGTTGACATGTGTCAAGACGCTCCTCGGGGCGCGTCTTGCTTTGGCCTCTCTCCTGGAGGCGCTCATTCAGACCGAGTGCTGACATGTGGCAAGAAGCTCCTCGGGGCGCGTCTTGCTTGGGCTTCTCTCCTGGAGGCCCTCAGTAAGACCCATTGTTGACATGTGGCAAGACGCTCCTCGGGGCGCGTCTTGCTTGGGCCTGTCTCCAGAAGGCCCTCAATCAGACCCAGTGTTGACACGTGGCAAGACGCTCCTCGGGGCGCGTCTTGCTTGGGCCTCTCTCCTGGAGGCGCTCAGTCAGACTGAGTAGTGACATGTGGCCTGACGCTCCTCGGGGCGCCTGTTGCTTGGGCCTCTCTCCTGGAGGCGCTCAGTCAGACCAAGTGGTGACATGTGGCAAGACGCTCCTCGGGGCGCGTCTTGCTTGGGCCTGTCTCCAGAAGGCCCTCAATCAGACCCAGTGTTGACACGTGGCAAGACGCTCCTCGGGGCGCGTCTTGCTTGGGCCTCTCTCCTGGAGGCGCTCAGTCAGAATGAGTAGTGACATGTGGTCTGACGCTCCTCGGGGCGCGTGTTGCTTGGGCCTCTCTCCTGGAGGCGCTCAGTCAGACCAAGTGGTGACATGTGTCAAGACACTTCTCGGGGCGCGTCTTGCTTGGGCCTCTCTCCTGGAGGCCCTCTGTCAGACCCAGTGTTGACATGTGGCAAGACACTCCTCGGGGCGCGTCTTGCTTGGGCCTCTCTCATGGAGCCCCTCTGTCAGACCCAGTGTTGACATGTGTCAAAACGCTCCTCGGGGCGCGTCTTGCTTTGGCCTCTCTCCTGGAGGCGCTCAGTCAGACCGAGTGCTGACATGTGGCATGACGCTCCTCGGGCCGTGTGTTGCTTGGGCTTCTCTCCTGGAGGCCCTCAGTCAGACCCATTGTTGACATGTGGCAAGACGCTCCTCGGGGCGTGTCTTGCTTGGGCCTCTCTCCTGGAGGCGCTCAGTCAGACCGAGTGCTGACATTTGGCAAGACGCTCCTCGGGGCGCGTCTTGCTTGGGCTTCTCTCCTGGAGGCGCTCAGAAAGACCCAGTGTTGACATGTGACAAGACGCTCCTCGGGGCACGTCTTGCTTGGGCCTCTCTCCTGGAGGCCCTCTGTCAGACCCAGTGTTGACATGTGGCAAGACGCTCCTCCGGGCGCATCTTGCTTGGGCCTCTCTCCTGGAGGCGCTCAGTCAGACACAGTGTTGACATGTGGCAAGACACTCCTCGGGGCGCGTCTTGCTTGGGCTTCTCTCATGGAGGCCCTCAGTAAGACCCATTGTTGACATGTGGAAAGAAGCTCCTCGGGGCGCGTCTTGCTTGGGCCTCTCTCTTGGAGGCGCTCAGTCAGACCCAGTGTTGACACGTGGCAAGAAGCTCCTCGGGGCGCGTCTTGCTTGGGCCTCTCTCCTGGAGGCGCTCAGTCAGACCCAGTGGTAACATGTGGCAAGACGCTCCTCGGGGCGCGTATTGCTTGGGCCTCTCTCCTGAATGCCCTCTGTCAGACCGAGTGTTGACATGTGGCAAGACTCTCCTCGGGGCGCGTCTTGCTTGGGCTTCTCTCATGGAGTTCCTCAGTCCGACCCAGTGTTGACATGTGGCAAGACGCTCCTCTGGGCGCGTCTTGCTTGGGCTTCTCTCCTGGAGGCCCTCAGTCAGACCCATTGTTGACATGTGGCAAGACGCTCCTCGGGGCACGTCTTGCTTGGGCCTCTCTCCTGGAGGCACTCAGTCAGACCGAGTAGTGACATGTGGCAAGATGCTCCTCGGGGCGCGTCTTGCTTGGACCTCCCTCCTGGAGGCGCACAGTCAGACCGAGTAGTGACATTTGGCAAGACGCTCCTCGGGGCGCTTCTTGCTTGGACCTCTCTCCTGGAGGCGCTCAGTTAGACCGAGTAGTGACATGTGGCAAGACGCTCCTCGGGGCACGTCTTGCTTGGGCCTCTCTAATGGAGGCGCTCAGTCAGACCGAGTGCTGACATAAGGCGAGACGCTCCTCGGGGCGCGTCTTGCTGGGGCCTCTCTCCTGGAGGAGCTCAGTCAGACCCAGTGGTGTCACGTGGCAAGACGCCCCTCAGGGCGCACCTTGCTTGGGCCTCTCTCCTGGAGGCGCTAAGTCAGACCCAGTGTTGACACGTGGCAAGACACTCCTCGGGGCGCGTCGTGCTTGGGCCTCTCTCCTGGAGGCGCTCAGTCAGACCCAGTGTTGACATGTGGCAAGACTCTCCTCGGGGCGCGTCTTGCTTGGACCTCTCTCCTGGAGGCGCTCAGTCAGACCGAGTAATACATGTGGCAAGACGCTCCTCGGGGCGCGTCTTGCTTGGGCCTCTCTCCTGGAGGCGCTCAATTAGACCCAGTGTTGACATGTGGCAAGACACTCCTCGGGGCGCGTTTTGCTTGGGCTTCTCTCCTGGAGGCGCTCATTCAGACCCAGTGGTGACATGTGGCAAGATGCTCCTCGGGGCGCGTATTGCTTGGGCCTCTCTCCTGAATACCCTCTGTCAGACCCAGTGTTGACATGTGTCAAGACGCTCCTCGGGGCGCGTCTTGCTTTGGCCTCTCTCCTGGAGGCGCTCAGTCCGACCGAGTGCTGACATGTGCCCCGGAGGCACTCAGTCAGACCGAGTAGTGACATGTGGCAAGACGCTCCTCGGGGCGCGTCTTGCTTGGGCCTCTCTCCAGAAGGCCCTCAATCAGACCCAGTGTTGACACGTGGCAAGACGCTCCTCGGGGCGCGTCTTGCCTTATGTCAGCACTCGGTCTGACAGAGGGCCTCCAGGAGAGAGGCCCAAGCAAGACGTGCCCCGACGAGCATCTTGCCACATGTCAACACAGGGTCTGACTGAGCGTCTCCAGGAGAGAGGCCTGAGGAGCGTCTTGCCACATGTCAACACTGGGTCTGACAGAGGGCCTCCAGGAGAGAGGCCCAAGCAAGACGCGCCCTGAAGAGCGTCTTGCCACATGTCACCTCTGGTTCTGACTGAGCGCCTCCAGGAGAGAGGCCCAAGCAAGACGCGCCCCGAGGAGCGTCTTGTCATATGTCAACACTGGGTCTGTCTGAGCGCCTCCAGGAGAGAAGCCCAAGCAAGACGCGCCCCGAGGAGCGTCTTGCCACATGTCAACAATGGGTCTGACTGAGGGCCTCCAGGAGAGAAGCCCAAGCAAGACGCGCCCCGAGGAGCGTCTTGACACATGTCAACACTGGGTCTGACAGAGGGCCTCCAGGAGAGAGGCCCAAGCAAGACGCGCCCCGAGGAGTGTCTTGCCACATGTCACCACTGGGTCTGACTGAGCGCCTCCAGGAGAGAGGCCCAAGCAAGACGCGCCCCGAGGAGCGTCAGGCCACATGTCACTACTCAGTCTGACTGAGCGCCTCCAGGAGAGAGGCCCAAGCAAGACGCGCCCCGAGGAGCGTCTTGCCACATGTCAGCACTGGGTCTGACTGAGCGCCTCCAGGAGAGACGCCCCAGCAAGACGCGCCCCGAGGAGAGTCTTGCCACATGTCAACACTCGGTCTGACAGAGGGCATTCAGGAGAGAGGTCCAAGCAATACGCGCCCCGAGGAGCGTCTTGCCACATGTCACCACTGGGTCTGAATGAGCGCCTCCAGGAGAGAGGCCCAACCAAGACGCGCCCCGAGGAGTGTCTTGCCACATGCTAACACTGGGTCTGACTGAGCGCCTCCAGGAGAGAGGCCCAAGCAAGACGCGCCCCGAGGAGCGTCTTGCCACGTGTCAACACTGGGTCTGACTGAGCGCCTCCAGGAGAGAGGCCCAAGGCAAGACGCGCCCCGAGGAGCGTCTTGCCACATGTCAGCACTCGGTCTGACTGAGCGCCTCCAGGAGAGAGGCCCAAGCAAGACGCGAACCGAGGAGCGTCTTGACACATGTCTCCTCTGGGTCTGACTGAGCGCCTCCAGGAGAGAGGCCCAAGCAAGACGTGCCCCGACGAGCATCTTGCCACATGTCAACACAGGGTCTGACTGAGTGCCTCCATGAGAGAAGCCCCAGCAAGACGCGCCCCGAGGAGCGTCTTGCCACATGTCAACACTGGGTCTGACTGAGCACCTCCAGGAGAGAGGCCCAAGCAAGAAGCGCCCCGAGGAGCGTCTTGCCACATGTCAACACTGGGTCTGACTGAGCGCCTCCAGGAGAGAGGCCCGAGGAGCGTCTTGCCACATGTCACCTCTGGGTCTGATGGCAAGACTCTCCTCGGGGCGCGTCTTGCTTGGGCTTCTCTCATGGAGGCCCTCAGTCCGACCCAGTGTTGACATGTGTCAAGACGCTCCTCGGGGCGTGTCTTGCTTGGGCCTCTCTCCTGGAGGCGCTCAGTCAGACCCAGTGTTGACATGTGGCAAGACGCTCCTCTGGGCGCGTCTTGCTTGGGCCTCTCTCCTGGAGGCGCTCAGTCAGACCGAGTGCTGAAATAAGGCAAGACGCTCCTCGGGGCGCGTCTTGCTGGGGCCTCTCTCCTGGAGGTGCTCAATCAGACCCAGTGGTGACACGTGGCAAGACGCTCCTCTGGGCACGTCTTGCTTGGGCCTCTCTCCTGGAGGAGCTCAGTCAGACCCAGTGGTGACACGTGGCAAGACGCTCCTCGGGGCGCATCTTGCTTGGGCCTCTCTCCTGGAGGCGCTCAGTCAGACACAGTGTTGACATGTGGCAAGACACTCCTCGGGGCGCGTCTTGCTTGGGCTTCTCTCATGGAGGCCCTCAGTAAGACCCATTGTTGACATGTGGAAAGAAGCTCCTCGGGGCGCGTCTTGCTTTGGCTTCTCTCCTGGAGGCCCTCAGTAAGACCCATTGTTGACATGTGGCAAGAGGCTCCTCGGGGCGCGTATTGCTTGGGCCTCTCTCCTGGATGCCCTCTGTCAGACCCAGTGTTGACGTGTGGCAAGACTCTCCTCGGGGTGCGTCTTGCTTGGACCTCTCTCCTGGAGGCGCTCAGTCGAACCGAGTAGTGACATGTGGCAAGACGCTCCTCGGGGCGCGTCTTGCTTGGGCTTCTCTCCTGGAGGCCCTCAGTCAGACCCATTGTTGACATGTGGCAAGACGCTCCTCGGGGCGCTTCTTGCTTGGGCCTCTCTCCTGGAGGCGCTCAGTCAGACAGAGTTCTGACATGTGGCAAGACGCTCCTCGGGGCGCGTCTTGCTGGGGCCTCTCTCCTGGAGGCGCTCAGTCAGACCCAGTGTTGACATGTGTCAAGACGCTCCTCGGGCGTTTCTTGCTTGCGCCTCTCTCCTGGAGGCGCTCAGTCAGACCCAGAGGTGACATGTGGCAAGACGCTCCTTGGGCCTCTCTCCTGGAGGCGCTCAGTCAGACCCAGTGTTGACATGTGGCAAGACGCTCCTCGGGGCGCTTCTTGCTTGGGCCTCTCTCCTGGAGGTGCTCAGTCAGACCCAGAGGAGACATGTGTCAAGACGCTCCTCGGGGCGCGTCTTGCTTGGGCCTCTCTCCTGGAGGCGCTCAGTCAGACCGAGTGCTGACAATTTGCAAGACGCTCCTCCGGGCGCGTCTTGCTTGGGCCTCTCTCCTGGAGACGCTCAGTCAGACCCAGTGTTCACATTTGGCAAGACGCTCCTCGGGGCTCGTCTTGCTTGGGCCTCTCTCCTGGAGGCGCTCAGTCAGACCCAGTGTTGACACGTGGCAAGACGCTCCTCGGGGCGCATCTTGCTTGGGCCTCTCTCCTGGAGGCGCTGAGTCAGACCCAGTGTTGGCATGTGGCAAGACACTCCTCGGGGCGCGTCTTGGTTGGGCCTCTCTCCTGGAGGCGCTCATTCAGACCCAGTGTTGACATGTGGCAAGACGCTCCTCTGGGCGCGTCTTGCTTGGGCCTCTCTCCTGGAGGCGCTCAGTCAGACCGAGTGCTGAAATAAGGCAAGACGCTCCTCGGGGCGCGTCTTGCTGGGGCCTCTCTCCTGGAGGTGCTCAATCAGACCCAGTGGTGACACGTGGCAAGACGCTCCTCTGGGCACGTCTTGCTTGGGCCTCTCTCCTGGAGGAGCTCAGTCAGACCCAGTGGTGACACGTGGCAAGACGCTCCTCGGGGCGCATCTTGCTTGGGCCTCTCTCCTGGAGGCGCTCAGTCAGACACAGTGTTGACATGTGGCAAGACACTCCTCGGGGCGCGTCTTGCTTGGGCTTCTCTCATGGAGGCCCTCAGTAAGACCCATTGTTGACATGTGGAAAGAAGCTCCTCGGGGCGCGTCTTGCTTTGGCTTCTCTCCTGGAGGCCCTCAGTCAGACCCATTGTTGACATGTGGCAAGAGGCTCCTCGGGGCGCGTATTGCTTGGGCCTCTCTCCTGGATGCCCTCTGTCAGACCCAGTGTTGACGTGTGGCAAGACTCTCCTCGGGGTGCGTCTTGCTTGGACCTCTCTCCTGGAGGCGCTCAGTCGAACCGAGTAGTGACATGTGGCAAGACGCTCCTCGGGGCGCGTCTTGCTTGGGCTTCTCTCCTGGAGGCCCTCAGTCAGACCCATTGTTGACATGTGGCAAGACGCTCCTCGGGGCGCTTCTTGCTTGGGCCTCTCTCCTGGAGGCGCTCAGTCAGACAGAGTTCTGACATGTGGCAAGACGCTCCTCGGGGCGCGTCTTGCTGGGGCCTCTCTCCTGGAGGCGCTCAGTCAGACCCAGTGTTGACATGTGTCAAGACGCTCCTCGGGCGTTTCTTGCTTGCGCCTCTCTCCTGGAGGCGCTCAGTCAGACCCAGAGGTGACATGTGGCAAGACGCTCCTTGGGCCTCTCTCCTGGAGGCGCTCAGTCAGACCCAGTGTTGACATGTGGCAAGACGCTCCTCGGGGCGCTTCTTGCTTGGGCCTCTCTCCTGGAGGTGCTCAGTCAGACCCAGAGGAGACATGTGTCAAGACGCTCCTCGGGGCGCGTCTTGCTTGGGCCTCTCTCCTGGAGGCGCTCAGTCAGACCGAGTGCTGACATGTTGCAAGACGCTCCTCCGGGCGCGTCTTGCTTGGGCCTCTCTCCTGGAGACGCTCAGTCAGACCCAGTGTTCACATTTGGCAAGACGCTCCTCGGGGCTCGTCTTGCTTGGGCCTCTCTCCTGGAGGCGCTCAGTCAGACCCAGTGTTGACACGTGGCAAGACGCTCCTCGGGGCGCATCTTGCTTGGGCCTCTCTCCTGGAGGCGCTGAGTCAGACCCAGTGTTGGCATGTGGCAAGACACTCCTCGGGGCGCGTCTTGGTTGGGCCTCTCTCCTGGAGGCGCTCATTCAGACCCAGTGGTGACATGTGGCAAGACGCTCCTCGGGGCGCGTATTGCTTGGGCCTCTCTCCTGAATGCCCTCTGTCAGACCGAGTGTTGACATGTGGCAAGACTCTCCTCGGGGCGCGTCTTGCTTGGGCTTCTCTCATGGAGTTCCTCAGTCCGACCCAGTGTTGACATGTGGCAAGACGCTCCTCTGGGCGCGTCTTGCTTGGGCTTCTCTCCTGGAGGCCCTCAGTCAGACCCATTGTTGACATGTGGCAAGACACTGCTCGGGGCGCGTCTTGCTTGGGCCTCTCTAATGGAGGCGCTCAGTCAGACCGAGTGCTGACATAAGGCAAGACGCGCCCCGAGGAGCGTCTTGCCACGTGTCAACACTGGGTCTGATTGAGGGCCTTCTGGAGAGAGGCCCAAGCAAGATGCGCCCCGAGGAGCGTCTTGCCACATGTCACTACTCGGTCTGACTGAGTGCCTCCGGGGCACATGTCAGCACTCGGTCGGACTGAGCGCCTCCAGGAGAGAGGCCAAAGCAAGAAGCGCCCCGAGGAGCGTCTTGCCACATGTCAACACTGGGTCTAATTGAGCGCCTCCAGGAGAGATGCCCAAGCAAGATGCGCCCCGAGGAGCGTCTTGCCACATGTCATTACTCGGTCTGACTGAGCGCCTCCAGGAGAGAGGTCCATGCAAGACGCGCCCCGAGGAGAGTCTTGCCACATGTCAACACTGGGTCTGACTGAGCGCCTCCAGGAGAGAGGCCCAAGCAAGACGCGCCCCGAGGAGCGTCTTGCCACGTGTCAACACTGGGTCTGACTTAGCGCCTCCAGGAGAGAGGCCCAAGCAAGGTGCGCCCCGAGGGGCGTCTTGCCACGTGTCACCACTGGGTCTGACTGAGCTCCTCCAGGAGAGAGGCCCCAGCAAGACGCGCCCCGAGGAGCGTCTTGCCTTATGTCAGCACTCGGTCTGACTGAGCGCCTCCATTAGAGAGGCCCAAGCAAGACGTGCCCCGAGGAGCGTCTTGCCACATGTCACTACTCGGTCTAACTGAGCGCCTCCAGGAGAGAGGTCCAAGCAAGACGCGCCCCGAGGAGCGCCTTGCCAAATGTCACTACTCGGTCTGACTGAGCGCCTCCAGGAGGGAGGTCCAAGCAAGACGCGCCCCGAGGAGCATCTTGCCACATGTCACTACTCGGTCTGACTGAGCGCCTCCAGGAGAGAGGCCCAAGCAAGACGTGCCCCGAGGAGCGTCTTGCCACATGTCAACAATGGGTCTGACTGAGGGCCTCCAGGAGAGAAGCCCAAGCAAGACGCGCCCAGAGGAGCGTCTTGCCACATGTCAACACTGGGTCGGACTGAGGAACTCCATGAGAGAAGCCCAAGCAAGACGCGCCCCGAGGAGAGTCTTGCTACATGTCAACACTCGGTCTGACAGAGGGCATTCAGGAGAGAGGCCCAAGCAAGAAGCTCCCCGAGGAGCGTCTTGCCACATGTCAACACTGGGTCTGACTGAGCGCCTCCAGGAGAGAGGCCTGAGGAGCGTCTTGCCACATGTCACCTCTGGGTCTTACTGAGCGCCACCAGGTGAGAGGCGCAAGCAAGAAACGCCCGAGGAGCGTCTTGACACATGTCAACACTGGGTCTGACTGAGCGCCTCCAGGAGAGAGGCCCCAGCAAAGACGCGCCCCGAGGAGCGTCTTGCCACATGTCAACAATGGGTCTGACTGATGGCCTCCAGGAGAGAAGCCCAAGCAAGACGCGCCCCGAGGAGCGTCTTGCCACATGTCAACACTGGGTCTAATTGAGCGCCTCCAGGAGAGAGGCCCAAGCAAGACGCGCCCCGAGGAGCGTCTTGCCACATGTCACTACTCGGACTGACTGAGCGCCTCCAGGAGAGAGGTCCAAGCAAGACGTGCCCCGAGGAGAGTCTTGCCACATGTCAACACTGGGTCTGACAGAGGGCATCCAGGAGAGAGGCCCAAGCAATACGCGCCCCGAGGAGCTTCTTTCCACATGTCAACAATGGGTCTTACTGAGGGCCTCCATGAGAGAAGCCCAAGCAAGACGCGCCCCGAGGAGTGTCTTGCCACATGTCAACACTGTGTCTGACTGAGCGCCTCCAGGAGAGAGGCCCAAGCAGGACGCGCCCCGAGGAGCGTCTTGCCACGTGTCAACACTGGGTCTGACTTAGCGCCTCCAGGAGAGAGGCCCAAGCAAGATGCGCCCCGAGGAGCGTCTTGCCACGTGTCACCACTGGGTCTGACTGAGCTCCTCCAGGAGAGAGGCCCAAGCAAGACGCGCCCAGAGGAGCGTCTTGCCACGTGTCACCACTGGGTCTGATTGAGCACCTCCAGGAGAGAGGTCCCAGCAAGACGTGCCCCGAGGAGCGTCTTGCCTTATGTCAGCACTCGGTCTGACTGAGCGCCTCCAGGAGAGAGGCCCAAGCAAGACGCGCCCCGAGGAGCGTCTTGCCACATGTCATTACTCGGTCTAACTGAGCGCCTCCAGGAGAGAGGTCCAAGCAAGACGCGCCCCGAGGAGCGTCTTGCCAAATGTCACTACTCGGTCTGACTGAGCGCCTCCAGGAGGGAGGTCCAAGCAAGACGCGCCCCGAGGAGCGTCTTGCCACATGTCACTACTCGGTCTGACTGAGCGCCTCCAGGAGAGAGGCCCAAGCAAGACGTGCCCCGAGGAGCGTCTTGCCACATGTCAACAATGGGTCTGACATAGGGCCTCCAGGAGAGAAGCCCAAGCAAGATGCGCCCAGAGGAGCGTCTTGCCACATGTCAACACTGGGTCTGACTGAGCGCCTCCAGGAGAGAGACCCAAGCAAGACACGCCCCGAGGAGCGTCTTGACATATGTCAACACTGGGTCGGACTGAGGGCCTCCATGAGAGAAGCCCAAGCAAGACGCGCCCCGAGGAGAGTCTTGCCACATGTCAACACTCGGTCTGACAGAGGGCATTCAGGAGAGAGGCCCAAGCAATACGCGCCCCGAGGAGCGTCTTGCCACATGTCACCACTGGGTCTGAATGAGCGCCTCCAGGAGAGAGGCCCAAGCAAGACGCGCCCCGAGGAGCGTCTTGCCACATGTCAACACTGGGTCTGACTGAGTGCCTCCAGGAGAGAGGCCCAAGCAAGACGCGCCCCGAGGAGCGTCTTGCCACATGTCAACACTGGGTCTGACTGAGCGCCTCCAGGAGAGAGGCCCAAGCAAGATGCGCCCCAAGGAGCGTCTTGCCACATGTCAACAATGGGTCTGACTGAGGGCCTCCAGGAGAGAGGCCCAAGCAAGATGCGCCCGAAGGAGCGTCTTGCCACATGTCAACACTGGGTCTGACAGAGGGCCTCCAGGAGAGAGGACCAATCAAGACGCGCCCCGAGGAGCGTCTTGCCACATGTCACCTCTGGTTCTGACTGAGCGCCTCCAGGAGAGAGGCCCAAGCAAGACGCGCCCCGAGGAGCATCTTGTCACATGTCAACACTGGGTCTGTCGGAGCGCCTCCAGGAGAGAAGCCCAAGCAAGACGCGCCCCGAGGAGCGTCTTGCCACATGTCAACAATGGGTCTGACAGAGGGCCTCCACGAGAGAGGCCCAAGCAAGACGTGCCCCGAGGATCGTCAGGCCACATGTCACTACTCAGTCTGACTGAGCGCCTCCAGGAGAGAGGCCCAAGCAAGACGCGCCCCGAGGAGCGTCTTGCCACATGTCAGCACTCGGTCTGACTGAGCGCCTCCAGGAGAGAGGCCCAAGCAAGACGCGCCCCGAGGAGCGTCTTGCCACATGTCAACAATGGGTCTGACTGAGGGCCTCCAGGAGAGAAGCCCAAGCAACACGCGGCCCGAGGAGCGTCTTGCAACATGTCAGCACTCGGTCTGACTGAGCGCCTCCAGGAGAGAGGCCCAAGCAAGACGCGCCCCGAGGTGCGTCTTGCCACATGCCAACAATGGGTCTGACTGAGGGCCTCCAGGAGAGAAGCCCAAGCAAGACGCGCCCCGAGGAGCGTCTTGACACATGTCAACACTGGGTATGACAGAGGGCCTCCAGGAGAGAGGCCCAAGCAAGACGCGCCCCGAGGAGTGTCTTGCCACATGTCACCACTTGGTCTGACTGAGCCCCTCCAGGAGAGAGGCCCAAGCAACACGCGCCCCGAGGAGCGTCAGGCCACATGTCACTACTCAGTCTGACTGAGCGCCTCCAGGAGAGAGGCCCAAGCAAGACGCGCCCCGAGGAGCGTCTTGCCACATGTCAACAATGGGTCTTACTGAGGGCCTCCAGGAGAGAAGCCCAAGCAAGATGCGCCCCGAGGAGCTTCTTGCCACCTGTCAGCACTCGGTCTGACTGAGCGCCTCCAGGAGAGAGGCCAAAGCAAGACGCGCCCCGAGGAGCGTCTTGACACATGTCAACACTGGGTCTGACAGAGGGCCTCCATGAGAGAGGCCCAAGCAAGACGCGCCCCGAGGAGTTTCTTGCCACATGTCAACACTGGGTCTGACAGAGGGCCTCCAGGAGAGAGGCCCAAGCAAGATGCGCCCCGAGGATTGTCTTGCCACATGTCACCACTTGGTCTGACTGAGCGCCTCCAGGAGAGAGGCCCAAGCAACACGCGCCCCGAGGAGCGTCAGGCCACATGTCACTACTCAGTCTGACTGAGCGCCTCCAGGAGAGAGGCCCAAGCAAGACGCGCCCCGAGGAGCGTCTTGCCACGTGTCAACACTGGGTCTGATTGAGGGCCTTCTGGAGAGAGGCCCAAGCAAGACGCGCCCCGAGGAGCTTCTTGCCACATGTCAGCACTCGGTCTGACTGAGTGCTTCCAGGAGAGAGGCCAAAGCAAGACGCCCCCCGAGGAGCGTCTTGACACATGTCAACACTGGGTCTGACAGAGGGCCTCCATGAGAGAGGCCCAAGCAAGACGCGCCCCGAGGAGCGTCTTGCCACATGTCACTACTCGGTCATACTGAGCGCCTCAGGGAGAGAGGTCCAAGCAAGACGTGCCCCGAGGAGCGTCTTGCCACATGTCAACAATGGGTCTGACTGAGGGCCTCCAGGAGAGAAGCCCAAGCAAGACGCGCCCCGAGGAGCGTCTTGCCACATGTCAACACTGGGTCTGACTGAGCGCCTCCAGGAGAGAGGCCGAAGCAAGACACGCCCCGAGGAGCGTCTTGACACATGTCAACACTGGGTCTGACTGACGGCCTCCATGAGAGAAGCCCAAGCAAGACGCGCCCCGAGGAGAGTCTTGCCACATGTCAACACTCGGTCTGACAGAGGGCATCCAGGAGAGAGGCCCAAGCAATATGCGCCCCGAGGAGCGTCTTGCCACTTAAACCCACAACCTAGCACTGAGGACAGAGGGACTTTATTTAAATTAGTACTTAATGGAAACGATACATAATGATACATAAGAGCCATGTCACACATTCAGCCTAGGAATAGTAGCATTGTGCACTATTAAAAATATACACATCAATTGCTCGAATCCCATTGTTGCAAAGTAAAACTCTAATAAAACTCTAGTCTGACATCAACAGAGAAGACTTAGTGTATGTACTACAAATACAGCATTAGGATTTAGAGTGGACCGTGCACCTTGTGAACCATCAGAGGCTTATGACGCAACATATCTTCCAGTTGCTATTAGACAATTTATAATTCTCGACCATTTTTCGGAACTGGTTTCTTGGGTCCGTGAGTAAATGCCATTAGTACTTAATGGAAACGATACATAATGATACATAAGAGCCATGTCGTACATTCAGCCTAGGAATAGTAGCATTGTGCACTATTAAAAATATACACATCAATTGCTCGAATCCCATTGTTGCAAAGTAAAACTCTAATAAAACTCTAGTCCGACATCAACAGAGAAGACTTAGTGTATGTACTACAAATACAGCATTAGGATTTCGAGTGGACCGTGCACCTTGTGAACCATCAGAGGCTTATGACGCAACATATCTTCCAGTTGCTATTAGACAAGTTATAATTCTCGACCATTTTTCGGAACTGGTTTCTTGGGTCCGTGAGTAAATGCCAAATGAGATGATAGTCCTTAAGTAAGTTCCTGGCGATCCCATGTCACGCTCTTGCCCATCAGCCGGTGAACGCTGAGACGGAACTCGATGAGAGCAATGTATTTTTTAAGTGCTCCGAATGTACTTCTAACAAGCGTGCGATTCACTTTGTGAGTAAACCGCAGCTGCAGCTGATTCAAACAGTCGAGCCAACTTTCTACATCACAATATGCGTTTTGTAGTTAGTCGAGTTACCTTTTGTGTGGCGCATGCACGGGTCGTTATCGTCCAGCTCCCAGCTTAGAGAGTCCTGTATTGACACAGACGTCAATTCATCTCGATGTCATGCAACACACAAAGTCTGTCGCATACAGGTGGGTTAACACATGTACGATACCTTTTTGTGTGGCGCATGCACGGGTTGTTAGCGTCCAGCTCCCAGCTTAGAGAGTCCTGTATTGACACAGACGTCAATACATCTCGATGTCATGCAACACACAAAGTCTGTCGCATACAGGTGGGTTAGCACATGTACGATACCTTTTGTGTGGCGCATGCACGGGTCGTTAGCGTCCAGCTCCCGGCTTATAGAGAGTCCTGTATTGACACAGACGTCAATACATCTCGATGTCATGCAACACACAAAGTCTGTCGCATACAGGTGGGTTAACACACATGTACGATGTGTGCGATGGCACGCCCAGTTTACAATGGGACACGACGATGATCATTGTTAACCAAACTCTTGTTTCTCACGACAGGTGGTAGCGTTGTCTCCTGCACCTGGTCTTCGTGCACAGAGGGTGCTGTAATGTGCTCGTCAT
This sequence comes from Nothobranchius furzeri, assembly GCF_043380555.1. NCBI lineage: Eukaryota > Metazoa > Chordata > Actinopteri > Cyprinodontiformes > Nothobranchiidae > Nothobranchius > Nothobranchius furzeri. The sequence goes on along the minus strand of NC_091744.1, from coordinate 30,583,944 downwards.
AGTCGCGATCGTTGTCACTCGAATCCGTTGTTCTCACGACAGGTGGTAGCGTTGTCTCCTGCATGTTGTCTTCACGTGCGGCAAGCGTTGTGCTGTGCTCGTTATAATGGTTGTCTTCGTACAAAGGGGGTGTTGAATACTCCTTCGCGAGTAGTGTAGGAGGTGGTGTGATGGGACGGTTCTCAGAGGCGTTATGTGAGCGTACCACCATGGCCTGAGCAACTGCGACTACTGAGAGTACACCCAGTACAGACAGCGAGATCTTTTTTTTTCTTGGGTGTTGTACGTGTGGGTACAGCCGCTTTAATGGCAGTGAGAGCAAGTGGGCAAATGTATTTATAGGTCACTAGCAGAAACTAAGGCACGTGGTCAGAGTGTAATCGTAACCACCGTAGCTCTTGTCATAATTTAATATACATAGAAATCAGAAACGGGCATGTCAGGATAGACATCGCGAGTGATAATGCGGCCAGTATCTGTGTCCGCTTGAGAGCACCTTGTTGTTCTACTGTGGTGCCCACGCCGCCAGGTATGTAAATGTCATCGACCTCCTTTATATACGCATACGCTAAAGACCGTATATTCTCTATGGATTTGAACACGTCCTTTGTTTCGCGTAACGCTTGAGCTGTGTCGAGCGTGATGTTGTGAGTGTACGCCAGTGTTTCACGTGCACCGAGGTCCGAAAGGGCGTGCGCTACAGCTATTAACCTTGGTTTGGGAGTGTGGCGAAACGCTCGCTCCGCTGTAATGGGCGGATGCAATGTTATCACCTGGTGCGTTTCGTTAGTCGGGTCGTAACACACCGGTCCGTCACACGGACCGTCACATTGTATGGGCCACAGTAAGGACAACACGCCGCCGACCGTGACTTCGCACTCGACCGCGGTGGTGTTATCGATTTGCAAAGGATCACATACGCCTCTCCAGTCGCAATGAGGCACATTGTAGTCGACGCGACCGTCGGTCACCATAGCTTTCGTCAGCCAACACACTCGATTGCCCTTCGAAACATCGGCGATCAACGTGAGCTTAGAGGTCGACGTCGCTTTACTGTACGCCAGGATATCCGTGTGTGAGTGCACGCTCGACGTCGATTGACAACCGGTCATGTCAGACCTGATCAGACCTTCTGAACACATGACCATTAGTTGTTGTGCGGCCGAGAGTATCGCGATCATACCGTTGAGATGTGTAGAAATCGCGTACATGCCAGCCTTCCACGTTTCCAAAATTTCCAGCAGTCTAGAGGGACTTGTCTTAGCGCGCACGGCTGTGCTGAATTTGCGTTGGGTAGACACAACGGCTTCTACCTCGCTTAGGATCTGTGGGCTCATGTACTCGTGGTAGGCCAAGACGTGTATAGTCGAGCGCGGTGACGCCCCGAACACTTGACCCGGTTTTGTTGTGGCGATATGCGTGTCCAGTAACGGGGCAAAGTCCGCATGTCTAGCGTGTATTGATTTTACAGCTCGCTCATACCCCAACAGTACGGTCCGTAGAAGTTTGTTCACTTGTTTCCATGCGCTCGTAGAACACAGGACATCGCAACCTCTGTGATACTCAAGTAAAGCGTCAAACACCAGCTGCTTGCACGTTGGAAATACAATCGGTAGTAACTTCTTACTCCACTCTATGTTGAACTCGTATAGTATGTATATGGGCGGTTGCGGCGGTTTGCGCATTTTCTATCTACCCTCCGCTAATATGACTCTGTGGTCTGTCTCCTGAGATGGTGCGGTTGGAACTTGCGAGAGTGCACTATCGACGGTCGGCGTTTCCATTTCGTCAACTGCCATTTTCAGCCGCTGGCAAACGGCCGTCGACGGTCGATGCGAGACACCAACATAACGTTAGACCGCGACCCTCATGCCAGTTTTCTGTAGTACTGGTTGTAGTTTCTGGTGCACACTCGAAACGCCATTACGATCACAATTACGTTGATTAATAAATCCAGTGTTGTAGCGACTGCAGCCAGCGCCGTCGCGCAACTTGTGTCGGTGTTATCTCTCGATACTTTCATTCCTATCCGAGCGTATGCAGAATCTACGGATCTGGTGAAGTTGCTTGTCACTAGCTTGTGCACGTTTGATATGGCACTTTGCGTGAGACTCGCACAACCTGCAGTGGCGACTGTCGCGTCAGTGCAAAGTTTTTCCGATATATCGCTCGCAACATCGTTTGTCATTTGCTGTACACTGCGCACACTGGCCGCGAGGTCGCGGAGAGGGTCTTCGTTACGAGTTGTTTAATATCCGCTGACTTGCCGATTCAATTCTGGTGGCGCTGACCCAAACGAGAACGCTTTTAAGGCGCATGTCGTGGTAACTCTGGTAGCGCCGTGGTTGAAGAGGACGATCATCTTTAGCAATAGTTCATCTCGAAGCACAACGATGGTGAGGGCGACGGGTTGGCCGGTTCCGCCTTCAGGCCACTCGGTTGCCGCTAGATTGCCCAATGCCACACACGCAGACGAACCCTGTACACACTCAATGACCCGTGTGCGATCGTTGATTTCTGCTAGTACGTTTGCTAGTTCTAAGTGCTTCCACGGATCGGGCGTGGGCACGCGCTTGTTTTAGAGGCGTTTTCGCGCAGCCTCTACCCTGCACGACCGCTCGTGGCCGCACTAGCTATATTTATCTTTATTTGTTTCACACACACACACACACACACACACACACACACACACACACACACACACACACACACACACACACACAGGCCCTTGCGTGCAAACCCCGGTCAGGTCTGCAGTGTACACATCAGAGACATGATGTGCTTTCACAGAACTGAGGTTGTTCATTACTAAATGACTTTTACAGGAATATTGTTATTATACTATTCAACAGGTTGATCATAATAATGGGTATTAAACCCACAATCTAGCACTGAGGACAGAGGGACTTTATTTAAATTAGTACTTAATGGAAACGATACATAATGATACATAAGAGCCATGTCATACATTCAGCCTAGGAATAGTAGCATTGTGCATTATTAAAAATATACAGATCAATTGCTCGAATCCCATTGTCGCAAAGTAAAACTCTAATAAAACTCTAGTCTGACATCAACAGAGAAGACTTAGTGTATGTACTACAAATACAGCATTAGGATTTCGAGTGGACCGTGCACCTTGTGAACCATCAGAGGCTTATGACGCAACATATCTTCCAGTTGCTATTAGACAAGTTATAATTCTCGACCATTTTTCGGAACTGGTTTCTTGGGTCCGTGAGTAAATGCCAAATGAGATGATAGTCCTTAAGTAAGTTCCTGGCGATCCCATGTCACGCTCTTGCCCATCAGCCGGTGAATGCTGAGACGGAACTTGATGAGAGCGATGTATTTTTTAAGTGCTCCGAATGTACTTCTAACAAGCGTGCGATTCACTTCGTGAGTAAACCGCAGCTGCAGCTGATTCAAACAGTCGAGCCAACTTTCTACATCACAATATGCGTTTTGTAGTTAGTCAAGTTACCTTTTGTGTGGCGCATGCACGGGTCGTTAGCGTCCAGCTCCCAGCTTAGAGAGTCCTGTATTGACACAGACGTCAATACATCTCGATGTCATGCAACACACAAAGTCTGTCACATACAGGTGGGTTAACACATGTACGATACCTTTTGTGTGGCGCATGCACGGGTCGTTAGCGTCCAGCTCCTGGCTTATAGAGAGTCCTGTATTGACACAGACGTCAATACATCTCGATGTCATGCAACACACAAAGTCTGTCGCATACAGGTGGGTTAACACACATGTACGATGTGTGCGATGGCGCGCCCGTTTACAATGGGACACGACGATGATCATTGTTAACCAAACTCTTGTTTCTCACGACAGGTGGTAGCGTTGTCTCCTGCACCTGGTCTTCGTGCACAGAGGGTGTTGTAATGTGCTCGTCATAGTCGCGATCGTTGTCACTCGAATCCGTTTTTCTCACGACAGGTGGTAGCGTTGTCTCCTGCATGTTGTCTTCGCGTGCGGCAAGCGTTGTGCTGTGCTCGTTATAATGGTTGTCTTCGTACAAAGGGGGTGTTGAATACTCCTTCGCGAGTAGTCTAGGAGGTGGTGTGATGGAACGTATCTCAGAGGCGTTATGTGAGCGTACCACCATGGCCTGAGCAACTGCGACTACTGAGAGTACACCCAGTACAGACTTCGAGATAAATTTTTTTTCTTGGGTGTTGTACGTGTGGGTACAGCCGCTTTAATGGCAGTGAGAGCAAGTGGGCAAATGTATTTATAGGTCACTAGCAGAAACTAAGGCACGTGGTCAGAGTGTAATCGTAACCACCTAAAGTAGCTCTTGTCATAATTTAATATACATAGAAATCAGAAACGGGTATGTCAGGATAGACATCGCGAGTGATAATGCGGCCAGTATCTGTGTGCGCTTGAGAGCACCTTGTTGTTCTACTGTGGTGCCCACGCCGCCGGGTCTGTAAATGTCATCGACCTTCTTTATATACGCATACGCTAAAGACCGTATATTCTCTATGGATTTGAACACGTCCTTTGTTTCGCGTAACGCTTGAGCTGTCTCGAGCGTGATGTTGTGAGTGTACACCAGTGTTTCGCGTGCACCGAGGTCCGAAAGGGCGTGCGCTACAACTATTAACCTTGGTTTGGGAGTGTGGCGAAACGCTCGCTCCGCTGTAATGGGCAGATGCAATGTTATCACCTGGTACGTTTCGTTAGTCGGGTCGTAACACACCGGTCCGTCACACGGACCGTCACATTGTATGGGGCTTCTACTATTCAACAGGTTGATCATAATAATGTGTATTAAAACCACAACCTAGCACTGAGGACAGAGGGACTTTATTTAAATTAGTACTTAATAGAAACGATACATAATGATACATACGAGCCATGTCATACATTCAGCCTAGGAATAGTAGCATTGTGCACTATTAAAAATATACACATCAATTGCTCGAATCCCATTGTTGCAAAGTAAAACTCTAATAAAACTCTAGTCTGACATCAACAGAGAAGACTTAGTGTATGTACTACAAATACAGCATTAGGATTTCGAGTGGACCGTGCACCTGGTGAACCATCAGAGGCTTATGACGCAACATATCTTCCAGTTCTGACTGAGCGCCTCCAGGAGAGAGGCCCAAGCAAGACCCGCCCCGAGGAGCGTCTTGCCACATGTCACTACTCGGTCTAACTGAGCGCCTCCAGGAGAGAGGTCCAAGCAAGACACGCCCCGAGGAGCGTCTTGCCACATGTCACTACTCGGTCTGACTGAGCGCCTCCAGGAGGGAGGTCCAAGCAAGACGCGCCCCGAGGAGCGTCTTGCCACATGTCACTACTCGGTCTGACTGAGCACCTCCAGGAGAGAGGCCCAAGCAAGACGTGCCCCGAGGAGCGTCTTGCCAAATGTCAACAATGGGTCTGACTGAGGGCCTCCAGGAGAGAAGCCCAAGCAAGACGCGCCCCGAGGAGCGTCTTGCCACATGTCAACACTGGGTCTGACTGAGGGCCTCCAGGAGAGAAGCCCAAGCAAGATGTGCCCCGAGGAGCGTCTTGCCACATGTCAGCACTCAGTCTGACTGAGCGCCTCCAGGAGAGAGGCCCAAGCAAGACGCGCCCCGAGGAGCGTCTTGCCACATGTCAACACTGGGTCTGACTGAGCGCCTCCAGGAGAGAGGCCCAAGCAAGACGCGCCCCGAGGAGCGTCTTGCCACATGTGAACACTGGGTCTGACTGAGCGCCTCCAGGAGAGAGGCCCAAGCAAGACGCGCCCGGAGGAGCGTCTTGCAACATGTCAGCACTCGGTCTGACTGAGCGCCTCCAGGAGAGAGGCCCAAGCAAGACGCGCCCCGAGGAGCGTCTTGCCACATGTCAACACTGGGTCTGACTGAGCGCCTCCAGGAGAGAGGCCCGAGGAGCGTATTGCCACATGTCACCTCTGGGTCTGACTGAGCGCCTCCAGGAGAGAGGCGCAAGCAAGAAACGCCCGAGGAGCGTCTTGACACATGTCAACACTGGGTCTGACTGAGCGCCTCCAGGAGAGAGGCCCCAGCAAGACGCGCCCCGAGGAGCGTCTTGCCACATGTCACTACTCGGTCTGACTGAGCGCCTCCAGGAGAGAGGTCCAAGCAACACGCGCCCCGAGGAGCGTCTTGCCACATGTCAACACTGGGTCTGACTGAGTGCCTCCATGAGAGAAGCCCCAGCAAGATGCGCCCCGAGGAGCATCTTGCCACATGTCACTACTCGGTCTGACTGAGCGCCTCCAGGAGAGAGGCCCAAGCAAGACGTGCCCCGAGGAGCGTCTTGCCACATGTCAACAATGGGTCTGACTGAGGGCCTCCAGGAGAGAAGCCCAAGCAAGAAGCGCCCCGAGGAGCGTCTTGCCACATGTCAACACTGGGTCTGACTGAGCGCTTCCAGGAGAGAGGCCCAAGCAAGACACGGCCCGAGAAGCGTCTTGACACATGTCAACACTGGGTCTGACTGAGGGCCTCCATGAGAGAAGCCCAAGCAAGACGCGCCCCGAGGAGAGTCTTGCCCCTGTCAACACTGGGTCTGACAGAGGGCATCCAGGAGAGAGGCCCAAGCAATACGCGCCCCGAGGAGCGTCTTGCCACATGTCAACAATGGGTCTGACTGAGGGCCTCCAGGAGAGAAGCCAAAGCAAGACGCGCCCCGAGGAGCTTCTTTCCACATGTCAACAATGGGTCTTACTGTGGGCCTCCATGAGAGAAGCCCAGGCAAGACGCGCCCCGAGGAGTGTCTTGCCACATGTCAACACTGTGTCTGACTGAGCGCCTCCAGGAGAGAGGCCCAAGCAAGACTCGCCCCGAGGAGCGTCTTGCCACGTGTCAACACTGGGTCTGACAGCGCCTCCAGGAGAGAGGCCCAAGCAAGATGCGCCCCGAGGAGCGTCTTGCCACGTGTCACCACTGGGTCTGACTGAGCTCCTCCAGGAGAGAGGCCCAAGCAAGACGCGCCCAGAGGACCGTCTTGCCACGTGTCACCACTGGGTCTGATTGAGCACCTCCAGGAGAGAGGCCCCAGCAAGACGCGCCCCGAGGAGCGTCTTGCCTTATGTCAGCACTCGGTCTGACTGAGCGCTTCCAGGAGAGAGGCCCAAGCAAGACGCGCCCCGAGGAGCGTCTTGCCACATGTCACTACTCGGTCTAACTGAGTGCCTCCAGGAGAGAGGTCCAAGCAAGATGCGCCCCGAGGAGCGTCTTGCCAAATGTCACTACTCGGTCTGACTGAGCGCCTCCAGGAGGGAGGTCCAAGCAAGACGCGCCCCGAGGAGCGTCTTGCAACATGTCACTACTCGGTCTGACTGAGCGCCTCCAGGAGAGAGGCCCAAGCAAGACGTGCCCCGAGGAAAGTCTTGCCACATGTCAACAATGGGTCTGACTGAGGGCCTCCAGGAGAGAAGCCCAAGCAAGATGCGTCTTGCTTGGGCCTCTCTCCTGGAGGCGCTCAGTCAGACCGAGTAGTGACATGTGGCAAGACGCTTCTCGGGGCGCGTCTTGCTTGGGCCTCTCTCCTGGAGGCGCTCAGTCAGACCCAGTGTTGACATGTGGCAAGATGCTCCTCTGGGCGCATCTTGCTTGGGCTTCTCTCCTGGAGGCCCTCAGTCAGACCCATTGTTGACATGTGGCAAGACGCTCCTCGGGGCACGTCTTGCTTGGGCCTCTCTCCTGGAGGCGCTCAGTCAGACCGAGTAGTGACATGTGGCAAGACGCTCCTCGGGGCGCGTCTTGCTTGGACCTCCCTCCTGGAGGCGCTCAGTCAGACCGAGTAGTGACATTTGGCAAGACGCTCCTCGGGGCGCGTCTTGCTTGGACCTCTCTCCTGGAGGCGCTCAGTTAGACCGAGTAGTGACATGTGGCAAGACGCTCCTCGGGGCGCGTCTTGCTTGGGCCTCTCTCCTGGAAGCGCTCAGTCAGACCGAGTGCCGACATAAGGCAAGACGCTCCTCGGGGCGCGTCTTGCTGGGGCCTCTCTCCTGGAGGCGCTAAGTCAGACCCAGTGTTGACACGTGGCAAGACGCTCCTCGGGGCGCGTCTTGCTTGGGCCTCTCTCCTGGAGGCGCTCAGTCAGACACAGTGTTGACATGTGGCAAGACACTCCTCGGGGCGCGTCTTGCTTGGGCTTCTCTCATGGAGGCCCACAGTAAGACCCATTTTTGACATCTGGAAAGAAGCTCCTCGGGGCGCGTCTTGCTTTGGCTTCTCTCCTAGAGGCCCTCAGTCAGACCCATTGTTGACATGTGGCAAGACGCTCCTCGGGGCGCGTATTGCTTGGGCCTCTCTCATGGAGGCCCTCAGTCAGACCCAGTGTTGACATGTGTCAAGACGCTCCTCGGGGCGTGTCTTGCTTGGGACTCTCTCCTGGAGGCGCTCAGTCAGACCCAGTGTTGACATGTGACAAGACGCTCCTCGGGGCGCTTCTTGCTTGGGCTTCTCTCCTGGAGGCCCTCAGTCAGACCCATTGTTGACATGTGGCAAGACGCTCCTCGGGGCACGTCTTGCTTGGGCCTCTCTCCTGGAGGCGCTCAGTCAGACCGAGTAGTGACATGTGGCAAGAAGCTCCTCGAGGCGCGTCTTGCTGGGCCTTCTCTCATGGAGGCACTCAGTCAGACCCAGTGTTGACATGTGGCAAGACGCTCCTCGGGGCGCGTGTTGCTTGGACCTCTCTCCTGGAGGCGCTCAGTCAGACCGAGTAGTGACATGTGGCAAGACGCTCCTCGGGGCGCGTCTTGCTGGGGCCTCTCTCCTGGAGGCGCTCAGTCAGACCCAGTGTTGACATGTGTCAAGACGCTCCTCGGGCGTTTCTTGCTTGCGCCTCTCTCCTGGAGGCGCTCAGTCAGACCCAGAGGTGACATGTGGCAAGACGCTCCTCTGGCCTCTCTCCTGAAGGCGCTCAGTCAGACCCAGTGTTGACATGTGGCAAGACGCTCCTCGGGGCGCGTCTTGCTGGGGCTTCTCTCATGGAGGCAATCAGTCAGACCCAGTGTTGACATGTGGCAAGATGCTCCTCGGGGCACGTCTTGCTTGGGCCTCTCTCCTGGAGGCGCTCAGTCAGACCCAGAGGAGACATGTGTCAAGACGCTCCTCGGGGAGCGTCTTGCTTGGGCCTCTCTCCTGGAGGCGCTCAGTCAGACCCAGTGTTCACATGTGGCAAGACGCTCCTCGGGGCGCGTCTTGCTTGGGCCTCTCTCCTGGAGGCGCTCAGTCAGACCCAGTGTTGACATGTGGCAAGACGCTCCTCGGGGCGCGTCTTGCTTGGGCCTCCTTTCTGGAGGCGCTCAGTCAGACCGAGTGCTGACATGTGGCAAGACGCTCCTCGGGGCACATCTTGCTTGGGCTTCTCTCCTGGAGGCCCTCAGTCAGACCCAGTGTTGACATGTGGCAAAACACTCCTCGGGGCGCGTCTTATTTGGGCCTCTCTCCTGGGGGCCCTCAGTCAGACCCAGTGTTGACATGTGGCAAGACGCTCCTCGGGGCGCGTCTTGCTTGGGCTTCTCTCCTGGAGGCCCTCAGTCAGACCCATTGTTGACATGTGGCAAGACGCTCCTCGGGGCACGTCTTGCTTGGGCCTCTCTCCTGGAGGCGCTCAGTCAGACCGAGTAGTGACATGTGGCAAGACGCTCCTCGGGGCGCGTCTTGCTTGGACCTCCCTCCTGGAGGCGCTCAGTCAGACCGAGTAGTGACATGTGGCAAGACGCACCTCGGGGCGTGTCTTGCTTGGACCTCTCTCCTGGAGGCGCTCAGTTAGACCGAGTAGTGACATGTGGCAAGACGCTCCTCGGGGCGGGTCTTGCTTGGGCCTCTCTCCTGGAGGCGCTCAGTCAGAACTGGAAGATATGTTGCGTCATAAGCCTCTGATGGTTCACCAGGTGCACGGTCCACTCGAAATCCTAATGCTGTATTTGTAGTACATACACTAAGTCTTCTCTGTTGATGTCAGACTAGAGTTTTATTAGAGTTTTACTTTGCAACAATGGGATTCGAGCAATTGATGTGTATATTTTTAATAGTGCACAATGCTACTATTCCTAGGCTGAATGTATGACATGGCTCTTATGTATCATTATGCATCGTTTCCATTAAGTACTAATTTAAATAAAGTCCCTCTGTCCTCAGTGCTAGGTTGTGGGTTTAATACACATTATTATGATCAACCTGTTGAATAGTATAAGCCCCATACAATGTGACGGTCCGTGTGACGGACTGGTGTGTTACGACCCGACTAACGAAACGTACCAGGTGATAACATTGCATCTGCCCATTACAGCGGAGCGAGCGTTTCGCCACACTCCCAAACCAAGGTTAATAGTTGTAGCGCACGCCTTTTCGGACCTCGGTGCACGCGAAACACTGGTGTACACTCACAACATCACGCTCGAGACAGCTCAAGCGTTACGCGAAACAAAGGACGTGTTCAAATCCATAGAGAATATACGGTCTTTAGCGTATGCGTATATAAAGAAGGTCGATGACATTTACAGACCCGGCGGCGTGGGCACCACAGTAGAACAACAAGGTGCTCTCAAGCGCACACAGATACTGGCCGCATTATCACTCGCGATGTCTATCCTGACATACCCGTTTCTGATTTCTATGTATATTAAATTATGACAAGAGCTACTTTAGGTGGTTACGATTACACTCTGACCACGTGCCTTAGTTTCTGCTAGTGACCTATAAATACATTTGCCCACTTGCTCTCACTGCCATTAAAGCGGCTGTACCCACACGTACAACACCCAAGAAAAAAAATTGATCTCGCTGTCTGTACTGGGTGTACTCTCAGTAGTCGCAGTTGCTCAGGCCATGGTGGTACGCTCACATAACGCCTCTGAGATACGTTCCATCACACCACCTCCTAGACTACTCGCGAAGGAGTATTCAACACCCCCTTTGTACGAAGATAACCATTATAACGAGCACAGCACAACGCTTGCCGCACGCGAAGACAACATGCAGGAGACAACGCTACCACCTGTCGTGAGAACAATGGATTCGAGTGACAACGATCGCGACTATGACGAGCACATTACAACACCCTCTGTGCACGAAGACCAAGTGCAGGAGACAACGCTACCACCTGTCGTGAGAAACAAGAGTTTGGTTAACAATGATCATCGTCGTGTCCCATTGTAAACGGGCGCGCCATCGCACACATCGTACATGTGTGTTAACCCACCTGTATGCGACAGACTTTGTGTGTTGCATGACATCGAGATGTATTGACGTCTGTGTCAATACAGGACTCTCTATAAGCCAGGAGCTGGACGCTAACGACCCGTGCATGCGCCACACAAAAGGTATCGTACATGTGTTAACCCACCTGTATGCGACAGACTTTGTGTGTTGCATGACATCGAGATGTATTGACGTCTGTGTCAATACAGGACTCTCTAAGCTGGGAGCTGGACGCTAACGACCCGTGCATACGCCACACAAAAGGTAACTCGACTAACTACAAAACGCATATTGTGATGTAGAATGTTGGCTCGACTGTTTGAATCAGCTGCAGCTGCGGTTTACTCACGAAGTGAATCGCACGCTTGTTAGAAGTACATTCGGAGCACTTAAAAAATACATCGCTCTCATCGAGTTCCGTCTCAGCATTCACCGGCTGATGGGCAAGAGCGTGACATGGGATCGCCAGGAACTTACTTAAGGACTATCATCTCATTTGGCATTTACTCACGGACCCAAGAAACCAGTTCCGAAAAATGGTCGAGAATTATAACTTGTCTAATAGCAACTGGAAGATATGTTGCGTCATAAGCCTCTGATGGTTCACAAGGTGCACGGTCCACTCGAAATCCTAATGCTGTATTTGTAGTACATACACTAAGTCTTCTCTGTTGATGTCAGACTAGAGTTTTATTAGAGTTTTACTTTGCAACAATGGGATTCGAGCAATTGATCTGTATATTTTTAATAATGCACAATGCTACTATTCCTAGGCTGAATGTATGACATGGCTCTTATGTATCATTATGTATCGTTTCCATTAAGTACTAATTTAAATAAAGTCCCTCTGTCCTCAGTGCTAGGTTGTGGGTTTAATACACATTATTATGATCAACCTGTTGAATAGTATAATAACAATATTCCTGTAAAAGTCATTTAGTAATGAACAACCTCAGTTCTGTGAAAGCACATCATGTCTCTGATGTGTACACTGCAGGCCTGACCTGGGTTTGCACGCAAGGGCCTGTGTGTGTGTGTGTGTGTGTGTGTGTGCGTGCGTGCGTGTGTGTGTGCGTGTGTGTGTGTGTGTGTGTGTGTGTGTGTGTGTGTGTGTGTGTGTGTGTGTGTGTGTGTGTGTGTGTGTGTGTGTGTGTGTGAAACAAATAAAGATAAATATAGCTAGTGCGGCCACGAGCGGTCGTGCAGGGTAGAGGCTGCGCGAAAACGCCTCTAAAAACAAGCGCGTGCCCACGCCCGATCCGTGGAAGCACGTAGACCTAGCAAACGTACTAGCAGAAATCAACGATCGCACACGGGTCATTGAGTGTGTACAGGGTTCGTCTGCGTGTGTGGCATTGGGCAATCTAGCGGCAACCGAGTGGCCTGAAGGCGGAACCGGCCAACCCGTCGCCCTCACCATCGTTGCGCTTCGAGATGAACTATTGCTAAAGATGATCGTCCTCATCAACCACGGCGCTACCAGAGTAGCTCGTAACGAAGACCCTCTCCGCGACCTCGCGGCCAGTGTGCGCAGTGTACAGCAAATGACAAACGATGTTGCGAGCGATATATCGGAAAAACTTTGCACTGACGCGACGGTCGCCACTGCAGGTTGTGTGAGTCTCGCGCAAAGTGCCATATCAAACGTGCGCAAGCTAGTGACAAGCAACTTCACCAGATCTGTAGATTCTGCATACGCTTGAATACCAACGAAAGTATCGAGAGATAACACCGACACGAGTTGCGCGACGGCGCTGGCTGCAGTCGCTACAACACTGGATTTATTAATCAATGTAATTGTGATCGTAATGGCGTATCGAGTGTGCACCAGAAACTACAACCAGTACTAAGTCTTCTCTGTTGATGTCAGACTAGAGTTTTATTAGAGTTTTACTTTAAAACAATGGGATTCGAGCAATTGATGTGTATATTTTTAATAGTGCACAATGTATGACATGGCTCTTGTGTATCATTATGAATCGTTTCCATTAAGTACTAATTTAAATAAAGTCCCTCTGTCCTCAGTGCTAGGTTGTGGGTTTAATACACATTATTATGATCAACCTGTTGAATAGTATAATAACAATATTCCTGTAAAAGTCATTTAGTAATGAACAACCTCAGTTCTGTGAAAGAACATCATGTCTCTGATGTGTACACTGCAGGCCTGACCGGTCTTGCTGGGGCCTCTCTCCTGGAGGCGCTCAATCAGACCCAGTGGTGACACGTGGCAAGACGCTCCTCGGGGCGCGTCTTGCTTGGGCCTCTCTCCTGGAGGCGCTCAGTCAGACTCAGTGGTGACACGTGGCAAGAAGCTCCTCGGGGCGCGTCTTGCTTGGGCCTCTCTCCTGGAGGCTCTCAGTCAGACCCAGTGTTGACATGTGGAAAGACACTCCTCGGGGCGCGTCTTGCTTGGGCCTCTCTCATGGAGGCCCTCTGTCAGACCCAGTGTTGACATGTGTCAAGACGCTCCTCGGGGCGCGTCTTGCTTTGGCTTCTCTCCTGGAGGCGCTCAGTCAGACCGAGTGCTGACATGTGGCAAGAAGCTCCTCGGGGCGCGTCTTGCTTGGGCTTCTCTCCTGGAGGCCCTCAGTCAGACTGAGTAGTGACATGTCGCCTGACGCTCCTCGGGGCGCGTCTTGCTTGGGCCTCTCTCCTGGAGGCGCTCAGTCAGACCCATTGGTGACATGTGGCAAGACACTCCTCGGGGCGCGTCTTGCTTGGGCCCCTCTCCTGGAGGCCCTCTGTCAGACCCAGTGTTGACATGTGTCAAGACGCTCCACGGGGCGCGTCTTGCTTGGGCTTCTCTCCTGGAGGCCCTCAGTCAGACCCATTGTTGACATGTGGCAAGACGCTCCTCGGGGCGCGTCTTGCTTGGGCCTCTCTCCTGGAGGCGCTCAGTCAGAACCAGAGGTGACATGTTGCAAGACGCTCCTCGGGGCGCGTCTTGCTTGGGCCTCTCTCCTGGAGGCCCTCTGTCAGACCCAGTGTTGACATGTGGCAAGACGCTCCTCCGGGCGCATCTTGCTTGGGCCTCTCTCCTGGAGGCCCTCAGTAAGACCCATTGTTGACATGTGGCAAGACGCTCCTCGGGGCGCGTATTGCTTGGGCCTCTCTCCAGAAGGCCCTCAATAAGACCCAGTGTTGACATGTGGCAAGACGCTCCACGGGGCGCGTCTTGCTTGGGCTTCTCTCCTGGAGGCCCTCAGTCAGACCCATTGTTGACATGTGGCAAGACGCTCCTCGGGGCGCGTCTTGCTTGGGCCTCTCTCCTGGAGGCGCTCAGTCAGACCCAGTGTTGACATGTGGCAAGACGCTCCACGGGGCGCGTCTTGCTTGGGCTTCTCTCCTGGAGGCCCTCAGTCGGACCCATTGTTGACATGTGGCAAGACGCTCCTCAGGGCACGTCTTGCTTGGGCCTCTCTCCTGGAGGCGCTCAGTCAGACCGAGTAGTGACATGTGGCAAGACGCTCCTCGGGGCGCGTCTTGACTGGACCTCTCTCATGGAGGCGCTAAGTTAGACCGAGTAGTGACATGTCGGAAGACGCTCCTCGGGGTGCGTCTTGCTTGGGCCTCTCTCATGGAGGCCCTCTGTCAGACCCAGTGTTGACATGTGGCAAGACGCTCCTCGGGGCGCGTCTTGCTTGGGCCTCTCTCCTGGAGGCGCTCAGTCAGAACCAGAGGTGACATTAGGAAGACGCTCCTCGGGGTGCGTCTTGCTTGGGCCTCTCTCCTGGAGGCCCTCTGTCGACCCAGTGTTGACATGTGGCAAAACGCTCCTCCGGGCACATCTTGCTTGGGCCTCTCTCCTGGAGGCCCTCAGTAAGACCCATTGTTGACATGTGGCAAGACGCTCCTCGGGGCGCGTCTTGCTTGGGCCTCTCTCCAGAAGGCCCTCAATCAGACCCAGTGTTGACATGTGGCAAGACGCTCCTCGGGGCGCGTCTTGCTGGGGCTTCTCTCATGGAGGCACTCAGTCAGATCCAGTGTTGACATGTGGCAAGACGCTCCTCGGGGCGCGTCTTGCTTGGACCTCTCTCCCTGAGGCGCTCAGTCAGACCGAGTAGTGACATGTGGCAAGAGGCTCCTCGGGGCGTGTCTTGCTTGGACCTCTCTCCCTGAGGCGCTCAGTCAGACCCAGTGTTGACATTTGGCAAGACACTCCTCGGGGCGCGTCTTGCTTGGGCCTCTCTCATGGAGGCCCTCTGTCGGACCCAGTGTTGACATGTGTCAAGAAGCTCCTCGGGGGGCGTCTTGCTTTGGCCTCTCTCCTGGAGGCGCTCAGTCAGACCAAGTGGTGACATGTGGCAAGACACTCCTCGGGGCGCGTCTTGCTTGGGCCTCTCTCCTGGAGGCCCTCTGTCAGACCCAGTGTTGACATGTGGCAAGACACTCCTCGGGGCGCGTCTTGCTTGGGCCTCTCTCATGGAGGCCCTCTGTCAGACCCAGTGTTGACATGTGGCAAGACACTCCTCGGGGCGCGTCTTGCTTGGGCCTCTCTCATGGAGGCCCTCTGTCAGACCCAGTGTTGACATGTGTCAAGACACTCCTCGGGGCGCGTCTTGCTTTGGCCTCTCTCCTGGAGGCGCTCATTCAGACTGAGTGCTGACATGTGGCAAGAAGCTCCTCGGGGCGCGTCTTGCTTGGGCTTCTCTCCTGGAGGCCCTCAGTAAGACCCATTGTTGACATGTGGCAAGACGCTCGTCGGGGCGCGTCTTGCTTGGGCCTCTCTCCAGGAGGCGCTCAGTCAGACTGAGTAGTGACATGTGGCCTGACGCTCCTCGGGGCGCGTGTTGCTTGGGCCTCTCTCCTGGAGGCGCTCAGTCAGACCAAGTGGTGACATGTGGCAAGACGCTCCTCGGGGCGCGTCTTGCTTGGGCCTCTCTCCAGAAGGCCCTCAATCAGACCCAGTGTTGACATGTGGCAAGACGCTCCTCGGGGCGCGTCTTGCTTGGGCCTCTCTCCTGGAGGCGCTCAGTCAGAATGAGTAGTGACATGTGGTCTGACGCTCCTCGGGGCGCGTGTTGCTTGGGCCTCTCTCCTGGAGGCGCTCAGTCAGACCAAGTGGTGACATGTGTCAAGACACTTCTCGGGGCGCGTCTTGCTTGGGCCTCTCTCCTGGAGGCCCTCTGTCAGACCCAGTGTTGACATGTGGCAAGACACTCCTCGGGGCGCGTCTTGCTTGGGCCTCTCTCATGGAGGCCCTCTGTCAGACCCAGTGTTGATATGTGTCAAGACGCTCCTCGGGGCGCGTCTTGCTTTGGCCTCTCTCCTGGAGGCGCTCAGTCAGACCGAGTGCTGACATTTGGCAAGACGCTCCTCGGGGCGCGTCTTGCTTGGGCTTCTCTCCTGGAGGCGCTCAGAAAGACCCAGTGTTGACATGTGACAAGACGCTCCTCGGGGCACGTCTTGCTTGGGCCTCTCTCCTGGAGGGCCTCTGTCAGACCCAGTGTTGACATGTGGCAAGACGCTCCTCCGGGCGCATCTTGCTTGGGCCTCTCTCCTGGAGGCCCTCAGTCAGACCCATTGTTGACATGTGGCAAGACGCTCCTCGGGGCGCGTCTTGCTGGGGCCTCTCTCCTGGAGGCGCTCAGTCAGACCCAGTGCTGACATGTGGCAAGACGCTCCTCGGGGCGCGTCTTGCTTGGGCCTCTCTCCTGGAGGTGCTCAGTCAGACTGAGTAGTGACATGTGGCCTGACGCTCCTCGGGGCGCGTCTTGCTTGGGCCTCTCTCCTGGAGGCGCTCAGTCAGACCCAGTGGTGACATGTGGCAAGACACTCCTCGGGTCGCGTCTTGCTTGGGCCTCTCTCCTGGAGGCCCTCTGTCAGACCCAGTGTTGACATGTGTCAAGACGCTCCTCGGGGCGCGTCTTGCTTGGGCTTCTCTCCTGGAGGCCCTCAGTCAGACCCATTGTTGACATGTGGCAAGACGCTCCTCGGGGCGCGTCTTGCTTGGGCCTCTCTCCTGGAGGCGCTCAGTCAGAACCAGAGGTGACATGTGGCAAGACGCTCCTCGGGGCGCGTCTTGCTTGGGCCTCTCTCCTGGAGGCCCTCTGTCAGACCCAGTGTTGACATGTGGCAAGACGCTCCTCCGGGCGCATCTTGCTTGGGCCTCTCTCCTGGAGGCCCTCTGTCAGAACCATTGTTGACATGTGGCAAGACGCTCCTCGGGGCGCGTCTTGCTTGGGCCTCTCTCCTGGAGGCGCTCAGTAAGACCAAGTGCTGACATAAGGCAAGACGCTCCTCGGGGCGCTCATTGCTTGGGCCTCTCTCCTGAATGCCCTCTGTAAGACCGAGTGTTGACATGTGGCAAGACTCTCCTCGGGGCGCGTCTTGCTTGGGCTTCTCTCATGGAGGCCCTTAGTCCGACCCATTGTTGACATGTGTCAAGACGCTCCTCGGGGCGTGTCTTGCTTGGGCCTCTCTCCTGGAGGCGCTCAGTCAGACCCAGTGTTGACATGTGGCAAGACGCTCCTCTGGGCGCGTCTTGCTTGGGCTTCTCTCCTTGAGGCCCTCAGTCAGACCCATTGTTGACATGTGGCAAGACGCTCCTCGGGGCACGTCTTGCTTGGGCCTCTCTCCTGGAGGCGCTCAGTCAGACCGAGTAGTGACATGTGGCAAGACGCTCCTCGGGGCGCGTCTTGCTTGGACCTCCCTCCTGGAGGCGCTCAGTCAGACCGAGTAGTGACATTTGGCAAGACGCTCCTCGGGGCGCGTCTTGCTTGTGCCTCTCTCCTGGAGGCGCTCAGTCAGACCGAGTGCTGACATAAGGCAAGACGCTCCTCGGGGCGCGTCTTGCTGGGGCCTCTCTCCTGGAGGTGCTCAATCAGACCCAGTGGTGACACGTGGCAAGACGCTCCTCTGGGCGCGTCTTGCTTGGGCCTCTCTCCTGGAGGAGCTCAGTCAGACCCAGTGGTGACACGTGGCAAGACGCTCCTCGAGGCGCATCTTGCTTGGGCCTCTCTCCTGGAGGCGCTAAGTCAGACCCAGTGTTGACACGTGGCAAGACGCTCCTCGGGGCGCGTCTTGCTTGGGCCTCTCTCCTGGAGGCGCTCAGTCAGACCGAGTAGTGACATGTGGCAAGACGCTCCTCGGGGTATGTCTTGCTTGGGCGTCTCTCCTGGAGGCGCTCAATTAGACCCAGTGTTGACATGTGGCAAGACGCTCCTCGGGGCGCGTCTTGCTTGGGCTTCTCTCCTGGAGGCCCTCAGTAAGACCCATTGTTGACATGTGGCAAGACGCTCCTCGTGGTGCGTCTTGCTTGGGCCTCTCTCCAGAAGGCCCTCAATCAGACCCAGTGTTGACATGTGGCAAGACGCTCCTCGGGGCGCGTCTTGCTTGGGCCTCTCTCCTGGAGGCGCTCAGTCAGACTGAGTAGTGACATGTGGCCTGACGCTCCTCGGGGCGCGTCTTGCTTGGGCCTCTCTCCTGGAGGCGCTCAGTCAGACCCATTGGTGACATGTGGCAAGACACTCCTCGGGGCGCGTCTTGCCTGGGCCCCTCTCCTGGAGGCCCTCTGTCAGACCCAGTGTTGACATGTGTCAAGACGCTCCACGGGGCGCGTCTTGCTTGGGCTTCTCTCCTGGAGGCCCTCAGTCAGACCCATTGTTGACATGTGGCAAGACGCTCTTCGGGGCGCGTCTTGCTTGTGCCTCTCTCCTGGAGGCGCTCAGTCAGAACCAGAGGTGACATGTGGCAAGACGCTCCTCGGGGCGCGTCTTGCTTGGGCCTCTCTCCTGGAGGCCCTCTGTCAGACCCAGTGTTGACATGTGGCAAGACGCTCCTCCGGGCGCATCTTGCTTGGGCCTCTCTCCTGGAGGCCCTCAGTAAGACCCATTGTTGACATGTGGCAAGACGCTCCTCGGGGCGCGTATTGCTTGGGCCTCTCTCCAGAAGGCCCTCAATAAGACCCAGTGTTGACATGTGGCAAGACGCTCCACGGGGCGCGTCTTGCTTGGGCTTCTCTCCTGGAGGCCCTCAGTCAGACCCATTGTTGACATGTGGCAAGACGCTCCTCGGGGCGCGTCTTGCTTGGGCCTCTCTCCTGGAGGCGCTCAGTCAGACCCAGTGTTGACATGTGGCAAGACGCTCCACGGGGCGCGTCTTGCTTGGGCTTCTCTCCTGGAGGCCCTCAGTCAGACCCATTGTTGACATGTGGCAAGACGCTCCTCGGGGCACGTCTTGCTTGGGCCTCTTACCTGGAGGCGCTCAGTCAGACCGAGTAGTGACATGTGGCAAGACGCTCCTCGGGGCGCGTCTTGCTTGGACCTCTCTCCTGGAGGCGCTCAGTTAGACCGAGTAGTGACATGTCGCAAGACGCTCCTCGGGGCACGTCTTGCTTGGGCCTCTCTCATGGAGGCCCTCTGTCAGACCCAGTGTTGACATGTGGCAAGACGCTCCTCGGGGCGCGTCTTGCTTGGGCCTCTCTACAGAAGGCCCTCAATCAGACCCAGTTTTGACATGTGGCAAAACGCTCCTCCGGGCGCATCTTGCTTGGGCCTCTCTCCTGGAGGCACTCAGTAAGACCCATTGTTGACATGTGGCAAGACGCTCCTCGGGGCGCGTCTTGCTTGGGCCTCTCTCCAGAAGGCCCTCAATCAGACCCAGTTTTGACATGTGGCAAGACGCTCCTCGGGGCGCGTCTTGCTTGGGCTTCTCTCATGGAGGCCCTCAGTCAGACCCAGTGTTGACATGTGTCAAGACGCTCCTCGGGGCGTGTCTTGTTTGGGCCTCTCTCCTGGAGGCGCTCAAACAGACCGAGTAGTGACATGTGGCAACACGCTCCTTGGGGCGCGTCTTGCTTGGACCTCTCTCCCTGAGGCGCTCAGTCAGACCCAGTGTTGACATTTGGCAAGACACTCCTCGGGGCGCGTCTTGCTTGGGCCTCTCTCATGGAGGCCCTCTGTCAGACCCAGTGTTGACATGTGTCAAGAAGCTCCTCGGGGGGTGTCTTGCTTTGGCCTCTCTCCTGGAGGCGCTCAGTCAGACCGAGTGCTGACATGTGGCAAGAAGCTCCTCGGGGTGCGTCTTGCTTGGGCTTCTCACCTGGAGGCCGTCAGTAAGAACCATTGTTGACATGTGGCAAGACGCTCCTCGGGGGGCGTCTTGCTTGGGCCTCTCTCCAGAAGGCCCTCAATCAGACCCAGTGTTGACACGTGGCAAGACGCTCCTCGGGGCGCGTCTTGCTTGGGCCTCTCTCCTGGAGGCGCTCAGTCAGACCAAGTGGTGACATGTGGCAAGACACTCCTCGGGGCGCGTCTTGCTTGGGCCTCTCTCCTGGAGGCCCTCTGTCAGACCCAGTGTTGACATGTGGCAAGACACTCCTCGGGGCGCGTCTTGCTTGGGCCTCTCTCATGGAGGCCCTCTGTCAGACCCAGTGTTGACATGTGTCAAGACGCTCCTCGGGGCGCGTCTTGCTTTGGCCTCTCTCCTGGAGGCGCTCATTCAGACCGAGTGCTGACATGTGGCAAGAAGCTCCTCGGGGCGCGTCTTGCTTGGGCTTCTCTCCTGGAGGCCCTCAGTAAGACCCATTGTTGACATGTGGCAAGACGCTCCTCGGGGCGCGTCTTGCTTGGGCCTCTCTCCAGGAGGCGCTCAGTCAGACTGAGTATGACATGTGGCCTGACGCTCCTCGGGGCGCGTGTTGCTTGGGCCTCTCTCCTGGAGGCGCTCAGTCAGACCAAGTGGTGACATGTGGCAAGACGCTCCTCGGGGCGCGTCTTGCTTGGCCCTCTCTCCAGAAGGCCCTCAATCAGACCCAGTGTTGACACGTGGCAAGACGCTCCTCGGGGCGCGTCTTGCTTGGGCCTCTCTCCTGGAGGCGCTCAGTCAGAATGAGTAGTGACATGTGGTCTGACGCTCCTCGGGCGCGTGGTGCTTGGGCCTCTCTCCTGGAGGCGCTCAGTCAGACCAAGTGGTGACATGTGTCAAGACACTTCTCGGGGCGCGTCTTGCTTGGGCCTCTCTCCTGGAGGCCCTCTGTCAGACCCAGTGTTGACATGTGGCAAGACACTCCTCGGGGCGCGTCTTGCTTGGGCCTCTCTCATGGAGGCCCTCTGTCAGACCCAGTGTTGACATGTGTCAAGACGCTCCTCGGGGCGCGTCTTGCTTTGGCCTCTCTCCTGGAGGCGCTCAGTCAGACCGAGTGCTGACATGTGGCATGACGCTCCTCGGGCCGTGTGTTGCTTGGGCTTCTCTCCTGGAGGCCCTCAGTCAGACCCATTGTTGACATGTGGCAAGACGCTCCTCGGGGCGCGTCTTGCTTGGGCCTCTCTCCTGGAGGCGCTCATTCAGACCGAGTGCTGACATGTGGCAAGAAGCTCCTCGGGGCGCGTCTTGCTTGGGCTTCTCTCCTGGAGGCCCTCAGTAAGACCCATTGTTGACATGTGGCAAGACGCTCCTCGGGGCGCGTCTTGCTTGGGCCTCTCTCCAGGAGGCGCTCAGTCAGACTGAGTATGACATGTGGCCTGACGCTCCTCGGGGCGCGTGTTGCTTGGGCCTCTCTCCTGGAGGCGCTCAGTCAGACCAAGTGGTGACATGTGGCAAGACGCTCCTCGGGGCGCGTCTTGCTTGGGCCTCTCTCCAGAAGGCCCTCAATCAGACCCAGTGTTGACACGTGGCAAGACGCTCCTCGGGGCGCGTCTTGCTTGGGCCTCTCTCCTGGAGGCGCTCAGTCAGAATGAGTAGTGACATGTGGTCTGACGCTCCTCGGGCGCGTGGTGCTTGGGCCTCTCTCCTGGAGGCGCTCAGTCAGACCAAGTGGTGACATGTGTCAAGACACTTCTCGGGGCGCGTCTTGCTTGGGCCTCTCTCCTGGAGGCCCTCTGTCAGACCCAGTGTTGACATGTGGCAAGACACTCCTCGGGGCGCGTCTTGCTTGGGCCTCTCTCATGGAGGCCCTCTGTCAGACCCAGTGTTGACATGTGTCAAGACGCTCCTCGGGGCGCGTCTTGCTTTGGCCTCTCTCCTGGAGGCGCTCAGTCAGACCGAGTGCTGACATGTGGCATGACGCTCCTCGGGCCGTGTGTTGCTTGGGCTTCTCTCCTGGAGGCCCTCAGTCAGACCCATTGTTGACATGTGGCAAGACGCTCCTCGGGGCGCGTCTTGCTTGGGCCTCTCTCCTGGAGGCGCTCAGTCAGACCGAGTGCTGACATTTGGCAAGACGCTCCTCGGGGCGCGTCTTGCTTGGGCTTCTCTCCTGGAGGCGCTCAGAAAGACCCAGTGTTGACATGTGACAAGACGCTCCTCGGGGCACGTCTTGCTTGGGCCTCTCTCCTGGAGGCCCTCTGTCAGACCCAGTGTTGACATGTGGCAAGACGCTCCTCCGGGCGCATCTTGCTTGGGCCTCTCTCCTGGAGGCGCTCAGTCAGACACAGTGTTGACATGTGGCAAGACACTCCTCGGGGCGCGTCTTGCTTGGGCTTCTCTCATGGAGGCCCTCAGTAAGACCCATTGTTGACATGTGGAAAGAAGCTCCTCGGGGCGCGTCTTGCTTGGGCCTCTCTCTTGGAGGCGCTCAGTCAGACCCAGTGTTGACACGTGGCAAGAAGCTCCTCGGGGCGCGTCTTGCTTGGGCCTCTCTCCTGGAGGCGCTCAGTCAGACCCAGTGTTGGCATGTGGCAAGACACTCCTCGGGGCGCGTCTTGGTTGGGCCTCTCTCCTGGAGGCGCTCATTCAGACCCAGTGGTGACATGTGGCAAGACGCTCCTCGGGGCGCGTATTGCTTGGGCCTCTCTCCTGAATGCCCTCTGTCAGACCGAGTGTTGACATGTGGCAAGACTCTCCTCGGGGCGCGTCTTGCTTGGGCTTCTCTCATGGAGTTCCTCAGTCCGACCCAGTGTTGACATGTGGCAAGACGCTCCTCTGGGCGCGTCTTGCTTGGGCTTCTCTCCTGGAGGCCCTCAGTCAGACCCATTGTTGACATGTGGCAAGACGCTCCTCGGGGCACGTCTTGCTTGGGCCTCTCTCCTGGAGGCACTCAGTCAGACCGAGTAGTGACATGTGGCAAGATGCTCCTCGGGGCGCGTCTTGCTTGGACCTCCCTCCTGGAGGCGCACAGTCAGACCGAGTAGTGACATTTGGCAAGACGCTCCTCGGGGCGCTTCTTGCTTGGACCTCTCTCCTGGAGGCGCTCAGTTAGACCGAGTAGTGACATGTGGCAAGACGCTCCTCGGGGCACGTCTTGCTTGGGCCTCTCTAATGGAGGCGCTCAGTCAGACCGAGTGCTGACATAAGGCAAGACGCTCCTCGGGGCGCGTCTTGCTGGGGCCTCTCTCCTGGAGGAGCTCAGTCAGACCCAGTGGTGTCACGTGGCAAGACGCCCCTCGGGGCGCACCTTTCTTGGGCCTCTCTCCTGGAGGCGCTAAGTCAGACCCAGTGTTGACACGTGGCAAGACGCTCCTCGGGGCGCGTCGTGCTTGGGCCTCTCTCCTGGAGGCGCTCAGTCAGACCCAGTGTTGACATGTGGCAAGACTCTCCTCGGGGCGCGTCTTGCTTGGACCTCTCTCCTGGAGGCGCTCAGTCAGACCGAGTAATGACATGTGGCAAGACGCTCCTCGGGGCGCGTCTTGCTTGGGCCTCTCTCCTGGAGGCGCTCAATTAGACCCAGTGTTGACATGTGGCAAGACGCTCCTCGGGGCGCGTTTTGCTTGGGCTTCTCTCCTGGAGGCGCTCATTCAGACCCAGTGGTGACATGTGGCAAGATGCTAATCGGGGCGCGTATTGCTTGGGCCTCTCTCCTGAATACCCTCTGTCAGACCCAGTGTTGACATGTGTCAAGACGCTCCTCGGGGCGCGTCTTGCTTTGGCCTCTCTCCTGGAGGCGCTCAGTCCGACCGAGTGCTGACATGTGCCCCGGAGGCACTCAGTCAGACCGAGTAGTGACATGTGGCAAGACGCTCCTCGGGGCGCGTCTTGCTTGGGCCTCTCTCCAGAAGGCCCTCAATCAGACCCAGTGTTGACACGTGGCAAGACGCTCCTCGGGGCGCGTCTTGCCTTATGTCAGCACTCGGTCTGACTGAGCGTCTCCATTAGAGAGGCCCAAGCAAGACGCGCCCCGAGGAGTGTCTTGCCACATGTCAACAATGGGTCTGACTGAGGGCCTCCAGGAGAGAAGCCCAAGCAAGACGCGCCCAGAGGAGCGTCTTGTCACATGTCAACACTGGGTCGGACTGAGGGCCTCCATGAGAGAAGCCCAAGCAAGACGCGCCCCGAGGAGTGTCTTGCCACATGTCAACAATGGGTCTGACTGAGGGCCTCCAGGAGAGAAGCCCAAGCAAGACGCGCCCCGAGGAGAGTCTTGCCACATGTCAACACTCGGTCTGACAGAGGGCATTCAGGAGAGAGGCCCAAGCAATGAGCGCCCCGAGGAGCGTCTTGCCTTATGTCAGCACTCGGTCTTACTGAGCGCCTCCAGGAGAGAGGCCCAAGCAAGACGCGCCCCGAGGAGCGTCTTGCCACATGTCAACAATGGGTCTGACTGAGGGCCTCCAGGAGAGAGGCCCAAGCAAGATGCGCCCGGAGGAGCGTCTTGCCACATGTCAACACTGGGTCTGACAGAGGGCCTCCAGGAGAGAGGCCCAAGCAAGACGCGCCCCGAGGAGCGTCTTGCCACATGTCACCTCTGGTTCTGACTGAGCGCCTCCAGGAGAGAGGCCCAAGCAAGAGGCGCCCCGAGGAGCGTCTTGTCACATGTCAACACTGGGTCTGTCTGAGCGCCTCCAGGAGAGAAGCCCAAGCAAGACGCGCCCCGAGGAGTGTCTTGCCACATGTCAACAATGGGTCTGACTGAGGGCCTCCAGGAGAGAAGCCCAAGCAAGACGCGCCCCGAGGAGCGTCTTGACACATGTCAACACTGGGTCTGACAGAGGGCCTCCAGGAGAGAGGCCCAAGCAAGACGCGCCCCGAGGAGTGTCTTGCCACATGTCACCACTGGGTCTGACTGAGCGCCTCCAGGAGAGAGGCCCAAGCAAGACGCGCCCCGAGGAGCGTCAGGCCACATGTCACTACTCAGTCTGACTGAGCGCCTCCAGGAGAGAGGCCCAAGCAAGACGTGCCCCGAGGAGCGTCTTGCCACATGTCAGCACTGGGTCTGACTGAGCGCCTCCAGGAGAGAGGCCCCAGCAAGACGCGCCCCGAGGAGCGTCTTGCCTTATGTCAGCACTCGGTCTGACTGAGCGCCTCCAGGAGAGAGGCCCAATCAAGACGCGCCCCGAGGAGCGTCTTGCCACATGTCAACAATGGGTCTGACTGAGGGCCTCCAGGAGAGAGGCCCAAGCAAGATGTGCCCGGAGGAGCGTCTTGCCACATGTCGACAATGGGTCTGACTGAGGGCCTCCAGGAGAGAAGCCCAAGCAACACGCGGCCCGAGGAGCGTCATGCCACATGTCAGCACTCGGTCTGACTGAGCGCCTCCAGGAGAGAGGCCAAAGCAAGACGCGCCCCGAGGAGCGTCTTGACACATGTCAACAATGGGTCTGACTGAGGGCCTCCAGGAGAGAAGCCCAAGCAACACGCGGCCCGAGGAGCGTCATGCCACATGTCAGCACTCGGTCTGACTGAGCGCCTCCAGGAGAGAGGCCAAAGCAAGACGCGCCCCGAGGAGCGTCTTGACACATGTCAACACTGGGTCTGACAGAGGGCCTCCATGAGAGAGGCCCAAGCAAGACGCGCCCCGAGGAGTGTCTTGCCACATGTCAACACTGGGTCTGACAGAGGGCCTCCAGGAGAGAGGCCCAAGCAAGACGCGCCCCGAGAAGTGTCTTGACACATGTCACCACTTGGTCTGACTGAGCGCCTCCAGGAGAGAGGCCCAAGCAACACGCGCCCCGAGGAGCGTCAGACCACATGTCACTACTCATTCTGACTGAGCGCCTCCAGGAGAGAGGCCCAAGCAAGACGCGCCCCGAGGAGCGTCTTGCCACGTGTCAACACTGGGTCTGATTGAGGGCCTTCTGGAGAGAGGCCCAAGCAAGACGCGCCCCGAGGAGCGTCTTGCCACATGTCACCACTTGGTCTGACTGAGCGCCTCCAGGAGAGAGGCCCAAGCAACACGCGCCCCGAGGAGCTTCAGGCCACATGTCACTACTCAGTCTGACTGAGCGCCTCCTGGAGAGAGGCCCAAGCAAGACGCGCCCCGAGGAGCGTCTTGCCACATGTCAACAATGGGTCTTACTGAGGGCCTCCAGGAGAGAAGCCCAAGCAAGACGCGCCCCGAGGAGCTTCTTGCCACATGTCAGCACTCGGTCTGAATGAGCGCCTCCAGGAGAGAGGCCAAAGCAAGACGCGCCCCGAGGAGCGTCTTGACACATGTCAACACTGGGTCTGACAGAGGGCCTCCATGAGAGAGGCCCAAGCAAGACGCGCCCCGAGGAGTGTCTTGCCACATGTCAACACTGGGTCTGACAGAGGGCCTCCATGAGAGAGGCCCAAGCAAGACGCGCCCCGAGGAGCGTCTTGCCACATGTCAACACTGGGTCTGACAGAGGGCCTCCAGGAGAGAGGCCCAAGCAAGACGCGCCCCGAGGAGTGTCTTGCCACATGTCACCACTTGGTCTGACTGAGCGCCTCCAGGAGAGAGGCCCAAGCAAGATGCGCCCCGAGGAGCTTCTTGCCACATGTCAGCACTCGGTCTGACTGAGCGCCTCCAGGAGAGAGGCCAAAGCAAGACGCCCCCCGAGGAGCTTCTTGACACATGTCAACACTGGGTCTGACAGAGGGCCTCCATGAGAGAGGCCCAAGCAAGACGCGCCCCGAGGAGTGTCTTGCCAAATGTCAACACTGGGTCTGACTGAGCGCCTCAGGGAGAGAGGTCCAAGCAAGACGCGCCCCGAGGTGCGTCTTGCCACATGTCACTACTCGGTCTGACTGAGCGCCTCAGGGAGAGAGGTCCAAGCAAGACGCGCCCCGAGGAGCGTCTTGCCACATGTCAACACTGGATCTGACTGAGTGCCTCCATGAGAGAAGCCCCAGCAAGACGCGCCCCGAGGAGCGTGTTGCCACATGTCACTACTCGGTCTGTTTGAGCGCCTCCAGGAGAGAGGCCCAAGCAAGACACGCCCCGAGGAGCGTCTTGACACATGTCAACACTGGGTCTGACTGAGGGCCTCCATGAGAGAAGCCCAAGCAAGACGCGCCCCGAGGAGCGTCTTGCCACATGTCAACACTGGGTCTGATTGAGGGCCTTCTGGAGAGAGGCCCAAGCAAGACGCGCCCCGAGGAGCGTCTTGCCACATGTCACCTCTGGTTCTGACTGAGCGCCTCCAGGAGAGAGGCCCAAGCAAGACGCGTCCCGAGGAGCGTCTTGCCACATGTCAACACTGGGTCTGACAGAGGGCCTCCATGAGAGAGGCCCAAGCAAGACGCGCCCCGAGGAGCGTCTTGCGACATGTCACTACTCGGTCTAACTGAGCAAATCCAGGAGAGAGGTCCAAGCAAGACGCGCCCCGAGGAGCGTCTTGCCACATGTCACTACTCGGTCTGACTGAGCGCCTCCAGGATAGAGGCCCAAGCAAGACGTGCCCCGAGGAGCGTCTTGCCACATGTCAACAATGGGTCTGACTGAGGGCCTCCAGGAGAGAAGCCCAAGCAAGACGCGCCCCGTGGAGCGTCTTGCCACATGTCAACACTGGGTCTGACTGAGCGCCTCCAGGAGAGAGGCCCAAGCAAGACGCGCCCCGAGGAGCGTCTTGCCACATGTCAACAATGGGTCTGACTGAGGGCCTCCAGGAGAGAAGCCCAAGCAAGACGCGCTTCGTGGAGCGTCTTGCCACATGTCAACACTGGGTCTTATTGAGGGCCTTCTGGAGAGAGGCCCAAGCAATACGCGCCCCGAGGAGTGTCTTGCCACATGTCAACAATGGGTCTTACTGAGGGCCTCCAGGAGAGAGGCCCAAGCAAGATGCGCCCGGAGGAGCGTCTTGCCACATGTCAACACTGGGTCTGACAGAGGGCCTCCAGGAGAGAGGCCCAAGCAAGACGCGCCCCGAGGAGCGTCTTGCCACATGTCACCTCTGGTTCTGACTGAGCGCCTCCAGGAGAGAGGCCCAAGCAAGACGCGCCCCGAGGAGCGTCTTGCCACATGTCAACAATGGGTCTGACTGAGGGCCTCCAGGAGAGAAGCCCAAGCAAGACGCGCCCCGTGGAGCGTCTTGACACATGTCAACACTGGGTCTGACAGAGGGCCTCCAGGAGAGGGGCCCAAGCAAGACGCGCCCCGAGGAGTGTCTTGCCACATGTCACCAATGGGTCTGACTGAGCGCCTCCGGGAGAGAGGCCCAAGCAAGACGCGCCCCGAGGAGCGTCAGGCCACATGTCACTACTCAGTCTGACTGAGCGCCTCCAGGAGAGAGGCCCAAGCAAGACGCGCCCCGAGGAGCGTCTTGCCACGTGTCAACACTGGGTCTGATTGAGGGCCTTCTGGAGAGAGGCCCAAGCAAGACGCACCACGAGGAGCGTCTTGCCACATGTCAACAATGGGTCTTACTGAGGGCCTCCAGGAGAGAAGCCCAAGCAAGACGCGCCTCGAGGAGCTTCTTGCCACATGTCAGCACTCGGTCTGACTGAGCGCCTCCAGGAGAGAAGCCAAAGCAAGACGCGCCCCGAGGAGCTTCTTGCCACGTGTCACCACTGAGTCTGACTGAGCGCCTCCAGGAGAGAGGCCCAAGCAAGACGCGCCCCGAGGAGCGTCTTGCCACGTGTCACCACTGGGTCTGATTGAGCGCCTCCAGGAGAGAGGCCCCAGCAAGACCGGTCAGGCCTGCAGTGTACACATCAGAGACATGATGTTCTTTCACAGAACTGAGGTTGTTCATTACTAAATGACTTTTACAGGAATATTGTTATTATACTATTCAACAGGTTGATCATAATAATGTGTATTAAACCCACAACCTAGCACTGAGGACAGAGGGACTTTATTTAAATTAGTACTTAATGGAAACGATTCATAATGATACACAAGAGCCATGTCATACATTCAGCCTAGGAATAGTAGCATTGTGCACTATTAAAAATATACACATCAATTGCTCGAATCCCATTGTTGCAAAGTAAAACTCTAATAAAACTCTAGTCTGACATCAACAGAGAAGACTTAGTGTATGCACTACAAATACAGCATTAGGATTTCTAGTGGACCGTCCACCTTGTGAACCATCAGAGGCTTATGACGCAACATATCTTCCAGTTGCTATTAGACAAGTTATAATTCTCGACCATTTTTCGGAACTGGTTTCTTGGGTCCGTGAGTAAATGCCAAATGAGATGATAGTCCTTAAGTAAGTTCCTTGCGATCCCATGTCACGCTCTTGCCCATCAGCCGGTGAACGCTGAGACGGAACTCGATGAGAGCGATGTATTTTTTAAGTGCTCCGAATGTACTTCTAACAAGCGTGCGATTCACTTCGTGAGTAAACTGCAGCTGCAGCTGATTCAAACAGTCGAGCCAACTTTCTACATCACAATGTTCGTTTTGTAGTTAGTCGAGTTACCTTTTGTGTGGCGCATGCACGGGTCGTTAGCGTCCAGCTCCCAGCTTAGAGAGTCCTGTATTGACACAGACGTCAATACATCTCGATGTCATGCAACACACAAAGTCTGTCGCATACAGGTGGGTTAACACATGTACGATACCTTTTGTGTGGCGCATGCACGGGTCGTTAGCGTCCAGCTCCCGGCTTATAGAGAGTCCTGTATTGACACAGACGTCAATACATCTCGATGTCATGCAACACACAAAGTCTGTCGCATACAGGTGGGTTAACACACATGTACGATGTGTGCGATGGCACGCCCAGTTTACAATGGGACACGACGATGATCATTGTTAACCAAACTCTTGTTTCTCACGACAGGTGGTAGCGTTGTCTCCTGCACCTGGTCTTCGTGCACAGAGGGTGCTGTAATGTGCTCGTCATAGTCGCGATCGTTGTCACTCGAATCCGTTGTTCTCACGACAGGTGGTAGCGTTGTCTCCTGCATGTTGTCTTCGCGTGCGGCAAGCGTTGTGCTGTGCTCGTTATAATGGTTGTCTTCGTACAAAGGGGGTGTTGAATACTCCTTCGCGAGTAGTGTAGGAGGTGGTGTGATGGGACGTATCTCAGAGGCGTTATGTGAGCGTACCACCATGGCCTGAGCAACTGCGACTACTGAGAGTACACCCAGTACAGACAGCGAGATCATTTTTTTTACTTGGGTGTTGTACGTGTGGGTACAGCCGCTTTAATGGCAGTGAGAGCAAGTGGTCAAATGTATTTATAGGTCACTAGCAGAAACTAAGGCACGTGGTCAGAGTGTAATCGTAACCACCGTAGCTCTTGTCATAATTTAATTAACATAGAAATCAGAAACGGGCATGTCAGGATAGACATCGCGAGTGATAATGCGGCCAGTATCTGTGTGCGCTTGAGAGCACCTTGTTGTTCTACTGTGGTGCCCACGCCGCCGGGTCTGTAAATGTCATCGACCTTCTTTATATACGCATACGCTAAAGACCGTATATTCTCTATGGATTTGAACACGTCCTTTGTTTTGCGTAACACTTGAGCTGTCTCGAGCGTGATTTTGTGAGTGTACGCCAGTGTTTCGCGTGCACCGAGGTCCGAAAGGGCGTGCGCTACAACTATTAACCTTGGTTTTGGAGTGTGGCGAAACGCTCGCTCCGCTGTAATGGGCAGATGCAATGTTATCACCTGGTACGTTTCGTTAGTCGGGTCGTAACACACCGGTCCGTGACACGGACCGTCACATTGTATGGGGCACAGTAAGGACAACACGCCGCCGACCGTGACTTCGCACTCGACCGCGGTGGTGTTGTCGATTTGCAAAGGATCACATACGCCTCTACAGTCGCAATGAGGCACATTGTAGTCGACGCGACTGTCGGTCACCATAGCTTTCGTCAGCCAACACACTCGATTGCCCTTCGAAACATCGGCGATCAACGTGAGCGTAGAGGTCGCTGTCGCTTTACTGTACGCCAGGATATCCGTGTGTGAGTGCACGCTCGACGTCGATTGACAACCGGTCATGTCAGACCTGATCAGACCTTCCGAACACATGACCATTAGTTGTTGTGCGGCCGAGAGTATCGCGATCATACCGTTGAGATGTGTAGAAAGCGCGTACACGCCAGCCTTCCACGTTTCCAAAGTTTCCAGCAATCTAGAGGGACTTGTCTTAGCGCGCACGGCTGTGCTGAATTTGCGTTGGGTAGACACAACGGCTTCTACCTCGTTTAGGATCTTGTGGGCTCATGTACTCGTGGTAGGCCAAGACGTGTATAGTCGAGCGCGGTGACGCCCCGAACACTTGACCCGGTTTTGTTGTGGCGATATGCGTGTCCAGTAATGCGGCAAAGTCCGCGTGTCTAGCGTGTATTGATTTTACAGCTCGCTCATACCCCAACAGTACGGTCCGTAGAAGTTCGTTCACTTGTTTCCATGCGCTCGTGGAACACAGGACATCGCAACCTCTGTGATAATCAAGTAAAGCGTCACACACCAGCTGCTTGCACGTTGTAAATACAATCGGTAGTAACTTCTTACTCCACTCTATGTTGAACTCGTATAGTATGTATATGGGCGGTTGCGGCGGTTTGCGCATTTTCTATCTACCCCTCGCTAATATGACTCTGTGGTCTGTCTCCTGAGATGGTGCGGTTGGAACTTGCGAGAGTGCACTATGGACGGTCGGCGTTTCCATTTCGTCAACTGTGCCATTTTCAGCCGCTGGCAAACGGCCGTCGACGGTCGATGCGAGACACCAACATAACGTTAGACCGCGACCCTCATGCCAGTTTTCTGTAGTACTGGTTGTAGTTTCTGGTGCACACTCGATACGCCATTACGATCACAATTACGTTGATTAATAAATCCAGTGTTGTAGCGACTGCAGCCAGCACCGTCGCGCAACCCGTGTCGGTGTTATCTCTCGATACTTTCGTTGGTATTCAAGCGTATGCAGAATCTACGGATCTGGTGAAGTTGCTTGTCACTAGCTTGCGCACGTTTGATATGGCACTTTGCGCGAGACTCACACAACCTGCAGTGGCGACCGTCGCGTCAGTGCAAAGTTTTTCCGATATATCGCTCGCAACATCGTTTGTCATTTGCTGTACACTGCGCACACTGGCCGCGAGGTTGCGGAGAGGGTCTTCGTTACGAGCTACTCTGGTAGCGCCGTGGTTGATGAGGACGATCATCTTTAGCAATAGTTCATCTCGAAGCGCAACGATGGTGAGGGCGACGGGTTGGCCGGTTCCGCCTTCAGGCCACTCGGTTGCCGCTAGATTGCCCAATGCCACACACACAGACGAACCCTGTACACACTCAATGACCCGTGTGCGATCGTTGATTTCTGCTAGTACGTTTGCTAGGTCTACGTGCTTCCACGGATCGGGCGTGGGCACGCGCTTGTTTTTAGAGGCGTTTTCGCGCAGCCTCTACCCTGCACGACCGCTCGTGGCCGCACTAGCTATATTTATCTTTATTTGTTTCACACACACACACACACACACACACACACACACACACACACACACACACACACACACACACACACACACACACACACACACACACACACACGCACGCACGCACACACGCACGCACGCACACACACACACACACACACACACAGGCCCTTGCGTGCAAACCCCGGTCAGGCCTGCAGTGTACACATCAGAGACATGATGTGCTTTCACAGAACTGAGGTTGTTCATTACTAAATGACTTTTACAGGAATATTGTTATTATACTATTCAACAGGTTGATCATAATAATGTGTATTAAACCCACAACCTAGCACTGAGGACAGAGGGACTTTATTTAAATTAGTACTTAATGGAAACGATACATAATGATACATAAGAGCCATGTCATACATTCAGCCTAGGAATAGTAGCATTGTGCATTATTAAAAATATACAGATCAATTGCTCGAATCCCATTGTTGCAAAGTAAAACTCTAATAAAACTCTAGTCTGACATCAACAGAGAAGACTTAGTGTATGTACTACAAATACAGCATTAGGATTTCGAGTGGACCGTGCACCTTGTGAACCATCAGAGGCTTATGACGCAACATATCTTCCAGGTGCTATTAGACAAGTTATAATTCTCGACCATTTTTCGGAACTGGTTTCTTGGGTCCGTGAGTAAATGCCAAATGAGATGATAGTCCTTAAGTAAGTTCCTGGCGATCCCATGTCACGCTCTTGCCCATCAGCCGGTGAATGCTGAGACGGAACTCGATGAGAGCGATGTATTTTTTAAGTGCTCCGAATGTACTTCTAACAAGCGTGCGATTCACTTCGTGAGTAAACCGCAGCTGCAGCTGATTCAAACAGTTGAGCCAACATTCTACATCACAATATGCGTTTTGTAGTTAGTCGAGTTACCTTTTGTGTGGCGCATGCACGGGTCGTTAGCGTCCAGCTCCCAGCTTAGAGAGTCCTGTATTGACACAGACGTCAATACATCTCGATGTAATGCAACACACAAAGTCTGTCGCATACAGGTGGGTTAACACATGTACGATACCTTTTGTGTGGCGCATGCACGGGTCGTTAGCGTCCAGCTCCTGGCTTATAGAGAGTCCTGTATTGACACAGACGTCAATACATCTCGATGTCATGCAACACACAAAGTCTGTCGCATACAGGTGGGTTAACACACATGTACGATGTGTGCAATGGCGCGCCCGTTTACAATGGGACACGACGATGATCATTGTTAACCAAACTCTTGTTTCTCACGACAGGTGGTAGCGTTGTCTCCTGCACTTGGTCTTCGTGCACAGAGGGTGTTGTAATGTGCTCGTCATAGTCGCGATCGTTGTCACTCGAATCCGTTGTTCTCACGACAGGTGGTAGCGCTGTCTCCTGCATGTTGTCTTCGCGTGCGGCAAGCGTTGTGCTGTGCTCGTTATAATGGTTGTCTTCGTACAAAGGGGGTGTTGAATACTCCTTCGCGAGTAGTCTAGGAGGTGGTGTGATGGAACGTATCTCAGAGGCGTTATGTGAGCGTACCACCATGGCCTGAGCAACTGCGACTACTGAGAGTACACCCAGTACAGACAGCGAGATCAATTTTTTTTCTTGGGTGTTGTACGTGTGGGTACAGCCGCTTTAATGGCAGTGAGAGCAAGTGGGCAAATGTATTTATAGGTCACTAGCAGAAACTAAGGCACGTGGTCAGAGTGTAATCGTAACCACCTAAAGTAGCTCTTGTCATAATTTAATATACATAGAAATCAGAAACGGGTATGTCAGGATAGACATCGCGAGTGATAATGCGGCCAGTATCTGTGTGCGCTTGAGAGCAGCTTGTTGTTCTACTGTGGTGCCCACGCCGCCGGGTCTGTAAATGTCATCGACCTTCTTTATATACGCATACGCTAAAGACCGTATATTCTCTATGGATTTGAACACGTCCTTTGTTTCGCGTAACGCTTGAGCTGTCTCGAGCGTGATGTTGTGAGTGTACACCAGTGTTTCGCGTGCACCGAGGTCCGAAAAGGCGTGCGCTACAACTATTAACCTTGGTTTGGGAGTGTGGCGAAACGCTCGCTCCGCTGTAATGGGCAGATGCAATGTTATCACCTGGTACGTTTCGTTAGTCGGGTCGTAACACACCGGTCCGTCACACGGACCGTCACATTGTATGGGGCTTATACTATTCAACAGGTTGATCATAATAATGTGTATTAAACCCACAACCTAGCACTGAGGACAGAGGGACTTTATTTAAATTAGTACTTAATGGAAACGATGCATAATGATACATAAGAGCCATGTCATACATTCAGCCTAGGAATAGTAGCATTGTGCACTATTAAAAATATACACATCAATTGCTCGAATCCCATTGTTGCAAAGTAAAACTCTAATAAAACTCTAGTCTGACATCAACAGAGAAGACTTAGTGTATGTACTACAAATACAGCATTAGGATTTCGAGTGGACCGTGCACCTGGTGAACCATCAGAGGCTTATGACGCAACATATCTTCCAGTTCTGACTGAGCGCCTCCAGGAGAGAGGCCCAAGCAAGACCCGCCCCGAGGAGCGTCTTGCCACATGTCACTACTCGGTCTAACTGAGCGCCTCCAGGAGAGAGGTCCAAGCAAGACACGCCCCGAGGAGCGTCTTGCCACATGTCACTACTCGGTCTGACTGAGCGCCTCCAGGAGGGAGGTCCAAGCAAGACGCGCCCCGAGGAGCGTCTTGCCACATGTCACTACTCGGTCTGACTGAGCGCCTCCAGGAGAGAGGCCCAAGCAAGACGTGCCCCGAGGAGCGTCTTGCCACATGTCAACAATGGGTCTGACTGAGGGCCTCCAGGAGAGAAGCCCAAGCAAGACGCGCCCCGAGGAGCGTCTTGCCACATTTCAACACTGGGTCTAACTGAGGGCCCCCAGGAGAGAGGCCCAAATAAGACGCGCCCCGAGGAGCGTTTTGCCACATGTCAACACTGGGTCTGACTGAGGGCCTCCAGGAGAGAAGCCCAAGCAAGATGCGCCCCGAGGAGCGTCTTGCCACATGTCAGCACTCGGTCTGACTGAGCGCCTCCAGGAAGGAGGCCCAAGCAAGACGCGCCCCGAGGAGCGTCTTGCCACATGTCAACACTGGGTCTGACTGAGCGCCTCCAGGAGAGAGGCCCAAGCAAGACGCGCCCCGAGGAGCGTCTTGCCACATGTGAACACTGGGTCTGACTGAGCGCCTCCAGGAGAGAGGCCAAAGCAAGACGCTCCCCGAGGAGCGTCTTGACACATGTCTCCTCTGGGTCTGACTGAGCGCCTCCAGGAGAGAGGCCCAAGCAAGACGTGCCCCGAGGAGCATCTTGCCACATGTCAACACTGGGTCTGACTGAGTGCCTCCATGAGAGAAGCCCCAGCAAGACGCACCCCGAGGAGCGTCTTGCCACATGTCAACACTGGGTCTGACTGAGCAGCTCCAGGAGAGAGGCCCAAGCAAGACGCGCCCCGAGGAGCGTCTTGCCACATGTCAACACTGGGTCTGACTGAGCGCCTCCAGGAGAGAGGCCCGAGGAGCGTCTTGCCACATGTCACCTCTGGGTCTGACTGAGCGCCTCCAGGAGAGAGGCGCAAGCAAGAAACGCCCGAGGAGCGTCTTGACACATGTCAACACTGGGTCTGACTGAGCGCCTCCAGGAGAGAGGCCCCAGCAAGACGCGCCCCGAGGAGCGCGTCTTGCCACATGTCACTACTCGGTCTGACTGAGCGCCTCCAGGAGAGAGGTCCAAGCAACACACGCCCCGAGGAGCATCTTGCCACATGTAAACACTGGGTCTGACTGAGTGCCTCCATGAGAGAAGGCCCAGCAAGACGCGCCTCGAGGAGCGTCTTGCCACATGTCACTACTCGGTCTGACTGAGCGCCTCCAGGAGAGAGGCCCAAGCAAGACGTGCCCCGAGGAGCGTCTTGCCACATGTCAACAATGGGTCTGACTGAGGGCCTCCAGGAGAGAAGCCCAAGCAAGAAGCGCCCCGAGGAGCGTCTTGCCACATGTCAACACTGGGTCTGACTGAGCGCCTCCAGGAGAGAGTCCCAAGCAAGACACGACCCAAGGAGCGTCTTGACACATGTCAACACTGGGTCTGACTGAGGGCCTCCATGAGAGAGGCCCAAGCAATACGCGCCCCGAGGAGCGTCTTGCCACATGTCAACAATGGGTCTGACTGAGGGCCTCCAGGAGAGAAGCCAAAGCAAGACGCGCCCCGAGGAGCTTCTTTCCAGATGTCAACAATGGGTCTTACTGTGGGCCTCCATGAGAGAAGCCCAAGCAAGACGCGCCCCGAGGAGTGTCTTGCCACATGTCAACACTGTGTCTGACTGAGCGCCTCCAGGAGAGAGGCCCAAGCAAGACGCGCCCCGAGGAGCGTCTTGCCACGTGTCAACACTGGGTCTGACTTAGCGCCTCCAGGAGAGAGGCCCAAGCAAGATGCGCCCCGAGGAGCGTCTTGCCAAGTGTCACCACTGGGTCTGACTGAGCTCCTCCAGGAGAGAGGCCCAAGCAAGACGCGCCCAGAGGAGCGTCTTGCCACGTGTCACCACTGGGTCTGATTGAGCACCTCCAGGAGAGAGGCCCCAGCAAGACGCGCCCCGAGGAGCGTCTTGCCTTATGTCGGCACTCGGTCTGACTGAGCGCTTCCAGGAGAGAGGCCCAAGCAAGACGCGCCCCGAGGAGCGTCTTGCCACATGTCAACAATGGGTCTGACTGAGGGCCTCCAGGAGAAAAGCCCAAGCAAGATGCGCCCAGAGGAGCATCTTGCCACATGTCAACACTGGGTCTGACTGAGCGCCTCCAGGAGAGAGACCCAAGCAAGACATGCCCCGAGGAGCGTCTTGACATATGTCAACACTGGGTCGGACTGAGGGCCTCCATGAGAGAAGCCCAAGCAAGACGCGCCCCGAGGAGAGTCTTGCCACATGTCAACACTCGGTCTGACAGAGGGCATTCAGGAGAGAGGCCCAAGCAATACGCGCCCCGAGGAGCGTCTTGCCACATGTCACCACTGGGTCTGAATGAGCGCCTCCAGGAGAGAGGCCCAACCAAGACGCGCCCCGAGGAGTGTCTTGCCACATGCCAACACTGGGTCTGACTGAGCGCCTCCAGGAGAGAGGCCCAAGCAAGACGCGCCCCGAGGAGCGTCTTGCCAAGTGTCAACACTGGGTCTGACTGAGCGCCTCCAGGAGAGAGGCCCAAGCAAGATGTGCCCCGAGGAGCGTCTTTCCACGTGTCACCACTGGGTCTGACTGAGCGCCTCCAGGAGAAGGGCCCAAGCAAGACGCGCCCCGAGGAGCGTCTTGCCACATGTCAACACTGGGTCTGACTGAGCGCCTCCAGGAGAGAGGCCCAAGCAAGACGCGCCCCGAGGAGCGTCTTGCCACATGTCAACACTGGGTCTGACTGAGCGCCTCCAGGAGAGATGCCCAAGCAAGATGCGCCCCGAGGAGAGTCTTGCGACATGTCACTACTCGGTCTAACTGAGCACCTCCAGGACAGAGGTCCAAGCAAGACGCAGACCGAGTAGTGACATGTGGCAAGACGCTCCTCGGGGCGCGTCTTGCTTGGGCCTCTCTCCTGGAGGCGCTCAGTTAGACCGAGTAGTGACATGTCGCAAGACGCTCCTCGGGGCGCGTCTTGCTTGGGCCTCTCTCATGGAGGCCCTCTGTCAGACCCAGTGTTGACATGTGGCAAGACGCTCCTCGGGGCGCATGTTGCTTGGGCCTCTCTCCTGGAGGCGCTCAGTCAGAACCAGAGGTCACATGTGGCAACACGCTCCTCGGGGTGCGTCTTGCTTGGGCCTCTCTCCTGCAGGCCCTCTGTCAGACCCAGTGTTGACATGTGGCAAAACGCTCCTCCGGGCGCATCTTGCTTGGGCCTCTCTCCTGGAGGCGCTCAGTCAGACCGAGTGCTGACATGTGGCAAGACACTCCTCGGGGCGCGTCTTGCTTGGGCC
Organism: Nothobranchius furzeri; assembly: GCF_043380555.1. Classification (NCBI taxonomy): domain Eukaryota; kingdom Metazoa; phylum Chordata; class Actinopteri; order Cyprinodontiformes; family Nothobranchiidae; genus Nothobranchius; species Nothobranchius furzeri. The sequence continues at coordinate 30,545,271 of NC_091744.1, read as the reverse complement.
TCTCTCATGGAGGCCCTCTGTCAGACCCAGTGTTGACATGTGTCAAGACGCTCCTCGGGGCACGTCTTGCTTTGGCCTCTCTCCTGGAGGCGCTCAGTCAGACCGAGTGCTGACATGTGGCAAGAAGCTCCTCGGGGCGCGTCTTGCTTGGGCGTCTCTCCTGGAGGCCCTCAGTAATTCCCATTGTTGACATGTGGCAAGACGCTCCTCGGGGCGCGTCTTGCTTGGGCCTCTCTCCTGGAGGCGCTCAGTCAGACTGAGTAGTGACATGTGGCCTGACGCTCCTCGGGGTGCGTGTTGCTTGGGACTCTCTCCTGGAGGCGCTCAGTCAGACCAAGTGGTGACATGTGGCAAGACACTCCTCGGGGCGCGTCTTGCTTGGGCCTCTCTCCTGGAGGCCCTCTGTCATACCCAGTGTTGACATGTGTCAAGACGCTCCTCGGGGCGCTTCTTGCTTGGGCTTCTCTCCTGGAGGCCCTCAGTCAGACCCATATTTGGCATGTGGCAAGACGCTCCTCGGGGCGCGTCTTGCTTGGGCCTCTCTCCTGGAGGCGCTCAGTCAGACCGAGTGCTGACATGTGGCAAGACGCTCCTCGGGGCGCGTGTTGCTTGGGCTTCTCTCCTGGAGGCCCTCAGTCAGACCCATTGTTGACATGTGGCAAGACGCTCCTCGGGGCGCGTCTTGCTTGGGCCTCTCTCCTGGAGGCGCTCAGTCAGACCGAGTGCTGACAAGTGGCAAGACACTCCTCGGGGCGCGTCTTGCTTGGGCTTCTCTCCTGGAGGCCCTCAGTCAGACCCATTGTTGACATGTGGCAAGACGCTCCTCGGGGCGCGTCTTGCTTGGGCCTCTCTCCTGGAGGCCCTCTGTCAGACCCAGTGTTGACATGTGGCAAGTCACTCCTCGGGGCGCGTCTTGCTTGGGCCTCTCTCATGGAGGCCCTCTGTCAGACCCAGTGTTGACATGTGTCAAGACGCTCCTCGGGGCACGTCTTGCTTGGGCCTCTCTCGTGGAGGCCCTCTGTCAGACCCAGTGTTGACATGTGTCAAGAAGCTCCTCGGGGCGCGTCTTGCTTGGGCTTCTCTCCTGGAGGCCCTCAGTAATTCCCATTGTTGACATGTGGCAAGACGCTCCTCGGGGCGCGTCTTGCTTGGGCCTCTCTCCTGGAGGCCCTCTGTCAGACCCAGTGTTGACATGTGGCAAGTCACTCCTCGGGGCGCGTCTTGCTTGGGCCTCTCTCATGGAGGCCCTCTGTCAGACCCAGTGTTGACATGTGTCAAGACGCTCCTCGGGGCACGTCTTGCTTGGGCCTCTCTCGTGGAGGCCCTCTGTCAGACCCAGTGTTGACATGTGTCAAGAAGCTCCTCGGGGCGCGTCTTGCTTGGGCTTCTCTCCTGGAGGCCCTCAGTAATTCCCATTGTTGACATGTGGCAAGACGCTCCTCGGGGCGCGTCTTGCTTGGGCCTCTCTCCTGGAGGCGCTCAGTCAGACTGAGTAGTGACATGTGGCCTGACTATCCTCGGGGCACGTCTTGCTTGGGCCTCTCTCCTGGAGGCGCTCAGTCAGAACCAGTGGTGACATGTGGCAAGACACTCCTCGGGGCGCGTCTTGCTTGGGCCTCTCTCGTGGAGGCCCTCTGTCAGACCCAGTGTTGACATGTGTCAAGAAGCTCCTCGGGGCGCGTCTTGCTTGGGCTTCTCTCCTGGAGGCCCACAGTTAGACCCAGTGTTGGCATGTGGCAAGACGCTCCTCAGGGCGCGTCTTGGTTGGGCCTCTCTCCTGGAGGCGCTCAGTCAGACCCAGTGGTGACATGTGGCAAGACGCTCCTCAGGGCGCGTATTGCTTGGGCCTCTCTCCTGGATGCTCTCTGTCAGACCGAGTGTTGACATGTGGCAAGACTCTCCTCGGGGCGCGTCTCTCTTGGGCTTCTCTCATGGAGGCCCTCAGTCAGACCCAGTGTTGACATGTGTCAAGACGCTCCTCGGGGCGTGTCTTGCTTGGGCTTCTCTCCTGGAGGCCCTCAGTCAGACCCATTGTTGACATGTGGCAAGACGCTCCTCGGGGCACGTCTTGCTTGGGCTTCTCTCCTGGAGGCGCTCAAACAGACCGAGTAGTGACATGTGGCAAGACGCTCCTCGTGGCGCGTCTTGCTTGGACTTCTCTCCCGGAGGCCCTCAGTAAGAACCATTGTTGACATGTGGCAAGACGCTCCTCGGGACGCTTCTTGCTTGGGCCTCTCTCCAGAAGGCCCTCAATCAGACCCAGTGTTGACACGTGGCAAGACGCTCCTCGGGGCGCGTCTTGCTTGGGCCTCTCTCCTGGAGGCGCTCAGTCAGACTGAGTAGTGACATGTGGCCTGACTATCCTCGGGGCACGTCTTGCTTGGGCCTCTCTCCTGGAGGCGCTCAGTCAGACCCAGTGGTGACATGTGGCAAGACACTCCTCGGGGCGCGTCTTGCTTGGGCCTCTCTCGTGGAGGCCCTCTGTCAGACCCAGTGTTGACATGTGTCAAGAAGCTCCTCGGGGCGCGTCTTGCTTGGGCTTCTCTCCTGGAGGCCCACAGTCAGACCCAGTGTTGGCATGTGGCAAGACGCTCCTCAGGGCGCGTCTTGGTTGGGCCTCTCTCCTGGAGGCGCTCAGTCAGACCCAGTGGTGACATGTGGCAAGACGCTCCTCGGGGCGCGTATTGCTTGGGCCTCTCTCCTGGATGCTCTCTGTCAGACCGAGTGTTGACATGTGGCAAGACTCTCCTCGGGGCGCGTCTCTCTTGGGCTTCTCTCATGGAGGCCCTCAGTCAGACCCAGTGTTGACATGTGTCAAGACGCTCCTCGGGGCGTGTCTTGCTTGGGCCTCTCTCCGAGAGGCGCTCAGTCAGACCCAGTGTTGACATGTGGCAAGACGCTCCTCGGGGCGCATCTTGCTGGGGCTTCTCTCATGGAGGCACTCAGTCAGACCCAGTGTTGACATGTGGCAAGACACTCCTCGGGGCGCGTCTTGCTTGGACCTCTCTCATGGAGGCCCTCTGTCAGAGCCAGTGTTGACATGTGTCAAGACGCTCCTCGGGGCGCGTCTTGCTTTGGCCTCTCTCCTGGAGGCCCTCTGTCAGACCCAGTGTTGACATGTTTCAAGACGCTCCTCGGGGCGCGTCTTGCTTGGGCTTCTCTCCTGGAGGCCCTCAGTCATACCCATTGTTGACATGTGGCAAGACGCTCCTCGGTAAGCGTCTTGCTTTGGCCTCTCTCCTGGAGGCGCTCAGTCAGACCGAGTGCTGAAATGTGGCAAGACGCTCCTCGGGCCGCGTGTTGCTTGGGCTTCTCTCCTGGAGGCCCTCAGTCAGACCCATTGTTGACATGTTGCAAGACGCTCCTTTGGGCGCGTCTTGCTTTGGCCTCTCTCCTGGAGGCCCTCTGTCAGACCCAGTGTTGACATGTTTCAAGACGCTCCTCTCTCCTGGAGGCGCTCAGTCAGACCGAGTGCTGACATGTGGAAAGACGCTCCTCGGGGCGCGTCTTGCTTGGGCTTCTCTCCTGGAGGCGCTCAGAAAGACCCAGTGTTGACATGTGACAAGACGCTCCTCGGGGCGCGTCTTGCTTGGGCCTCTCTCCTGGAGGCGCTCAGTCAGACCCAGTGGTGACATGTGGCAAGACACTCCTCGGGGCGCGTATTGCTTGGGCCTCTCTCCTGGATGCTCTCTGTCAGACCGAGTGTTGACATGTGGCAAGACTCTCCTCGGGGCGCGTCTCTCTTGGGCTTCTCTCATGGAGGCCCTCAGTCAGACCCAGTGTTGACATGATTCAAGACGCTCCTCGGGGCGTGTCTTGCTTGGGCCTCTCTCCTAGAGGCGCTCAGTCAGACCCAGTGTTGACATGTGGCAAGACGCTCCTCGGGGCACGTCTTGCTTGGGCTTCTCTCCTGGAGGCCCTCAGTCAGACCCATTGTTGACATGTGGCAAGACGCTCCTCGGGGCACGTCTTGCTTGGGCTTCTCTCCTGGAGGCGCTCAAACAGACCGAGTAGTGACATGTGGCAAGACGCTCCTCGGGGCGCGTCTTGCTGGGGCTTCTCTCATGGAGGCACTCAGTCAGACCCAGTGTTGACATGTGGCAAGACACTCCTCGGGGCGCGTCTTGCTTGGACCTCTCTCCCTGAGGCGCTCTGTCAGACCTAGTGTTGACATTTGGCAAGACACTCCTCGGGGCGCGTCTTGCTTGGGCCTCTCTCATGGAGGCCCTCTGTCAGACCCAGTGTTGACATGTGTCAAGACGCTCCTCGGGGGGCGTCTTGCTTTGGCCTCTCTCCTGGAGGCGCTCAGTCAGACCGAGTGCTGACATGTGGAAAGAAGCTCCTCGGGGCGCGTCTTGCTTGGGCTTCTCTGCTGGAGGCCCTCAGTAAGAACCATTGTTGACATGTGGCAAGAAGCTCCTCGGGGCGCGTCTTGCTTGGGCTTCTCTCCTGGAGGCCCTCAGTAAGACCCATTGTTGACATGTGGCAAGACGCTCCTCGGGGCGCGTCTTGCTTGGGCCTCTCTCCTGGAGGCGCTCAGTCACACTGAGTAGTGACATGTGGCCTGACGCTCCTCGGGGCGCGTGTTGCTTGGGCCTCTCTCCTGGAGGCGCTCAGTCAGACCCAGTGGTGACATGTGGCAAGACACTCCTCGGGGCACGTCTTGCTTGGGCCTCTCTCCTGGAGGCCCTCTGTCAGACCCAGTGTTGACATGTGTCAAGACGCTCCTCGGGGCGCGTCTTGCTTGGGCTTCTCTCCTGGAGGCCCTCAGTCAGACCCATTATTGACATGTGGCAAGACGCTCCTCGGGGCGCGTCTTGCTTGGGCCTCTCTCCTGGAGGCGCTCAGTCAGAACCAGAGGTGACATGTGGCAAGACGCTCCTCGGGGCGCGTCTTGCTTGGGCCTCTCTCCTGGAGGCCCTCTTTCAGACCCAGTGTTGACATGTGGCAAGACGCTCCTCCGGGCTCAACTTGCTTGGGCCTCTCTCCTGGAGGCCCTCAGTCAGACCCATTGTTGACATGTGGCAAGACGCTCCTCGGGGCGCGTCTTGCTTGGGCCTCTCTCCTGGAGGCGCTCAGTCAGACCGAGTGCTGACATAAGGCAAGACGCTCCTCGGGGCGCGTCTTGCTGGGGCCTCTCTCCTGGAGGCGCTCAGTCAGACCCAGTGCTGACATGTGGCAAGACGCTCCTCGGGGCGCGTCTTGCTTTGGCCTCTCTCCTGGAGGCGCTCAGTCAGACTGAGTAGTGACATGTGGCCTGACGCTCCTCGGGGCGCGTCTTGCTTGGGCCTCTCTCCTGGAGGCGCTCAGTCAGACCCAGTGGTGACATGTGGCAAGACACTCCTCGGGGCGCGTCTTGCTTGGGCCTCTCTCCTGGAGGCCCTCTGTCAGACCCAGTGTTGACATGTGTCAAGACGCTCCTCGGGGCGCGTCTTGCTTGGGCCTCTCTCCTGGAGGTGCTCAGTCAGACCCAGTGGTGACACGTGGGAAGACGCTCCTCGGGGCGCGTCTTGCTTGGCCCTCTCTCCTGGAGGCGCTCAGTCAGACCCAGTGTTGACACGTGGCAAGACGCTCCTCGGGGCGCGTCTTGCTTGGGCTTCTCTCATGGAGGCCCTCAGTCCGACCCAGTGTTGACATGTGTCAAGACGCTCCTCGGGGCGTGTCCTGCTTGGGCCTCTCTCCTGGAGGCGCTCAGTCAGACCCAGTGCTGACATGTGGTAGGACGCTCCTCCAGGTGCGTCTTGCTTGGGCCTCTCTCCTGGAGGCGCTCAGTCAGACCCAGTGTTCACATGTGGCAAGACTCTCCTCGGGGCGCGTCTTGCTTGGGCCTCTCTCCTGGAGGCGCTCAGTCAGACCGAGTGCTGACATGTGGCAAGACGCTCCTCGGGGCCCAAGCAAGATGTGCCCCGAGGAGCGTCTTGCCACATGTCAACAATGGGTGTCACTATGGGCCTCCAGGAGAGAAGCCCAAGCAAGAAGCGCCCCGAGGAGCGTCTTGCCACATGTCAACACTGGGTCTGACTGAGCGCCTCCAGGAGAGAGGCCCAAGCAAGACATGCCCCGAGGAGCGTCGTGACACATGTAAACACTGGGTCTGACTGAGGGCCTCCAAGAGAGAAGCCCAAGCAAGACGCGCCCCGAGGAGAGTCTTGCCACATGTCAACACTGGGTCTGACAGAGGGCATCCAGGATAGAGGCCCAAGCAATACGCGCCCCGAGGAGCGTCTTGCCACATGTCAGCACTCGGTCTGACTGAGCGCCTCCAGGAGAGAGGCCCAAGCAAGACGCGCCCCGAGGAGAGTCTTGCCACATGTGAACACTGGGTCTGACTGAGCGCCTCCAGGAGAGAGGCCCAAGCAAGACGCGCCTGGAGGAGCGTCTTTCCACATGTCAGCACTGGGTCTGACTGAGCGCCTCCAGGAGAGAGGCCCAAGCAGGACACGCCCCGAGGAGCGTCTTGACACATGTCAACACTGGGTCGGACTGAGGGCCTCCATGAGAGAAGCCCAAGCAAAACGCGCCCCGAGGAGAGTCTTGCCACATGTCAACACTCGGTCTGACAGAGGGCATTCAGGAGAGAGGCCCAAGCAATACGCGCCCCGAGGAGCGTCTTTCCACGTGTCACCACTGGGTCTGACTGAGCGCCTCCAGGAGAGAGGCCCAAGCAAGACGCACCCCGAGGAGCGTCTTGCCACATGTGAACACTGGGTCTGACTGAGCGCCTCCAGGAGAGAGGCCCAAGCAAGACGCGCCCGGAGGAGCGTCTTGCCACATGTGAACACTGGGTCTGACTGAGCGCCTCCAGGAGAGAGGCCCAAGCAAGACGTGCCCCGAGGAGCGTCTTGCCACATGTCAACACTGGGTCTGACTGAGTGCCTCCATGAGAGAAGCCCCAGCAAGACGCGCCCCGAGGAGCATCTTGCCACATGTCAACACTGGGTCTGACTGAGAACCTCCAGGAGAGAGGCCCAAGCAAGACGCGCCCCGAGGAGCGTCTTGCAACATGTCAACACTGGGTCTGACTGAGCGCCTCCAGGAGAGAGGCCCAAGCAAGACGCGCCCCGAGGAGCGTCTTGTCACATGTCACTACTCGGTCTGACGGAGCACCTCCAGGAGAGAGGCCCAAGCAAGACGTGCCCCGAGGAGCGTCTTGCCACATGTCAACAATGGGTCTGACTGAGGGCCTCCAGGAGAGAAGCCCAAGCAAGAAGCGCCCCGAGGAGCGTCTTGCCACATGTCAACACTGGGTCTGACTGAGCGCCTCCAGGAGAGAGGCCCAAGCAAGACACGCCCGAGGAGCGTCGTGACACATGTAAACACTGGGTCTGACTGAGGGCCTCCATGAGAGAAGCCCAAGCAAGACGCGCCCCGAGGAGAGTCTTGCCACATGTCAACACTGGGTCTGACAGAGGGCATCCAGGATAGAGGCCCAAGCAATACGCGCCCCGAGGAGCGTCTTGCCACATGTCAGCACTCGGTCTGACTGAGCGCCTCCAGAAGAGAGGCCCAAGCAAGACGCGCCCCGAGGAGAGTCTTGCCACATGTGAACACTGGGTCTGACTGAGCGCCTCCAGGAGAGAGGCCCAAGCAAGACGCGCCTGGAGGAGCGTCTTTCCACATGTCAGCACTGGGTCTGACTGAGCGCCTCCAGGATAGAGGCCCAAGCAGGACACGCCCCGAGGAGCGTCTTGAAACATGTCAACACTGGGTCAGACTGAGGGCCTCCATGAGAGAAGCCCAAGCAAAACGCGCCCCGAGGAGAGTCTTGCCACATGTCAACACTCGGTCTGACAGAGGGCATTCAGGAGAGAGGCCCAAGCAATACGCGCCCCGAGGAGCGTCTTTCCACGTGTCACCACTGGGTCTGACTGAGCACCTCCAGGAGAGAGGCCCAAGCAAGACGCACCCCGAGGAGCGTCTTGCCACATGTGAACACTGGGTCTGACTGAGCGCCTCCAGGAGAGAGGCCCAAGCAAGACGCGCCCGGAGGAGCGTCTTGCCACATGTCAGCACTCGGTCTGACTGAGCGCCTCCATGAGAGAGGCCCAAGCAAGACGCGCCCCGAGGAGCATCTTGACACATGTCTCCTCTGGGTCTGACTGAGCGCCTCCAGGAGAGAGGCCCAAGCAAGACGTGCCCCGAGGAGCGTCTTGCCACATGTCAACACTGGGTCTGACTGAGTGCCTCCATGAGAGAAGCCCCAGCAAGACGCGCCCCGAGGAGCATCTTGCCACATGTCAACACTGGGTCTGACTGAGAACCTCCAGGAGAGAGGCCCAAGCAAGACATGCCCCGAGGAGCGTCTTGCCACTTGTCAACACTGGGTCTGACTGAGTGCCTCCAGGAGAGAGGCCCAAGCAAGACGCGCCCCGAGGAGCGTCTTGTCACATGTCACTACTCGGTCTGACTGAGCGCCTCCAGGAGAGAGGCCCAAGCAAGACACGCCCCGAGGAGCGTCTTGACACGTCAACACTGGGTCTGACTGAGGGCCTCCATGAGAGAAGCCCAAGCAAGACGCGCCCCGAGGAGAGTCTTGCCACATGTCAACACTGGGTCTGACAGAGGGCATCCAGGAGAGAGGCCCAAGCAAGACTCGCCCCGAGGAGCGTCTTGCCACATGTCAACAATGGGTCTGACTGAGGGCCTCCAGGAGAGAATCCCAAGCAAGACGCGCCCCGAGGAGCTTCTTGCCACATGTCAGCACTCGGTCTGACTGAGCGCCTCCAGGAGAGAGGCCCAAGCAAGACGCGCCCCGAGGAGCGTCTTGACACATGTCAACACTGGGTCTGACAGAGGGCATCCAGGAGAGAGGCCCAAGCAAGACTCGCCCCGAGGAGCGTCTTGCCACATGTCAACAATGGGTCTGACTGAGGGCCTCCAGGAGAGAATCCCAAGCAAGACGCGCCCCGAGGAGCTTCTTGCCACATGTCAGCACTCGGTCTGACTGAGCGCCTCCAGGAGAGAGGCCCAAGCAAGACGCGCCCCGAGGAGCGTCTTGACACATGTCAACACTGGGTCTGACAGAGGGCCTCCATGAGAGAGGCCCAAGCAAGACGCGCCCAGAGGAGTGTCTTGCCACATGTCAACACTGGGTCTGACTGAGCGCCTCCAGGAGAGAGGCCCAAGCAAGACGCGCCCCGAGGAGCGTCTTGCCACGTGTCACCACTGGGTCTGACTGAGCTCCTCCAGGAGAGAGGCCCAAGCAAGACGCGCCCCGAGGAGCGTCTTTCCACGTGTCACCACTGGGTCTGATTGAGCACCTCCAGGAGAGAGGCCCCAGCAAGACGCGCCCCGAGGAGCGTCTTGCCTTATGTCAGCACTCGGTCTGACTGAGCGCCTCCAGGAGAGAGGTCCAAGCAAGACGCGCCCCGAGGAGCGTCTTGCCACATGTCACTACTCGGTCAGACTGAGCGCCTCCAGGAGAGAGGCCCAAGCAAGACGTGCCCCGAGGAGCGTCTTGCCACATGTCAACAATGGGTCGGACTGAGGGCCTCCAGGAGAGAAGCCCAAGCAAGACGCGCCCCGAGGAGCGTCTTGCCACATGTCAACACTGGGTCTAACTGAGGGCCTCCAGGAGAGAAGCCCAAGCAAGACGCACCCCGAGGAGCGTCTTGCCACATGTCACCTCTGGTTCTGACTGAGCGCCTCCAGGAGAGAGGCCCAAGCAAGACGCGCCCCGAGGAGCGTCTTGCCACATGTCAATAATGGGTCTGACTGAGGGCCTCCAGGAGAGAAGCCCAAGCAAGACGCGCCCCGAGGAGCGTCTTGACACATGTCAACACTGGGTCTGACAGAGGGCCTCCAGGAGAGAGGCCCAAGCAAGACGTGCCCCGAGGAGTGTCTTGCCACATGTCACCACTGGGTCTGACTGAGCGCCTCCAGGAGAGAGGCCCAAGCAACACGCGCCCCGAGGAGCGTCAGGCCACATGTCACTACTCAGTCTGACTGAGCGCCTCCAGGAGAGAGGCCCAAGCAAGACGCGCCCCGAGGAGCGTCTTGCCACATGTCAACAATGGGTCTTACTGAGGGCCTCCAGGAGAGAAGCCCAAGCAAGACGCGCCCCGAGGAGCTTCTTGCCACATGTCAGCACTCGGTCTGACTGAGCGCCTCCAGGAGAGAGGCCAAAGCAAGACGCGCCCCGAGGAGCGTCTTGACACATGTCAACACTGGGTCTGACAGAGGGCCTCCATGAGAGAGGCCCAAGCAAAACGCGCCCCGAGGAGTGTCTTGCCACATGTCAACACTGGGTCTGACAGAGGGCCTCCAGGAGAGAGGCCCAAGCAAGACGCGCCCCGAGGAGTGTCTTGCCACATGTCACCACTTGGTCTGACTGAGCGCCTCCAGGAGAGAGGCCCAAGCAACACGCGCCCCGAGGAGCGTCAGGCCACATGTCACTACTCAGTCTGACTGAGCGCCTCCAGGAGAGAGGCCCAAGCAAGACGCGCCCCGAGGAGCGTCTTGCCACATGTCACTACTCGGTCAGACTGAGCGCCTCCAGGAGAGAGGCCCAAGCAAGACGCGCCCCGAGGAGCGTCTTTCCACGTGTCACCACTGGGTCTGACTGAGCGCCTCCAGGAGAGAGGCCCAAGCAAGACGCGCCCCGAGGAGCGTCTTGCCACATGTCAACACTGGGTCTGACTGAGCGCCTCCAGGAGAGAGGCCCAAGCAAGACGCGCCCCGAGGAGCGTCTTGCCACATGTCAACACTGGGTCTGAATGAGCGCCTCCAGGAGAGAGGCCCAAGCAAGACGCGCCCCGAGCAGCGTCTTGCCACATGTCAACAATGGGTCTGACTGAGGGCCTCCAGGAGAGAGGCCCAAGCAAGATGCACCCGAAGGACCGTCTTGCCACATGTCACCACTGGGTCTGACTGAGCGCCTCCAGGAGAGAGGCCCAAGCAAGACGTGCCCCGAGGATCGTCAGGCCACATGTCACTACTCAGTCTGACTGAGCGCCTCCAGGAGAGAGGCCCAAGGAAGACGCGCCCCAAGGAGCGTCTTGCCACATGTCAGCACTCGGTCTGACTGAGCGCCTACAGGAGAGAGGCCCAAGCAAGACGCGCCCCGAGGAGCGTCTTGCCACATGCCAACAATGGATCTGACTGAGGGCCTCCAGGAGAGAAGCCCAAGCAAGACGCGCCCCGAGGAGCGTCTTGACACATGTCAACACTGGGTATGACAGAGGGCCTCCAGGAGAGAGGCCCAAGCAAGACGCGCCCCGAGGAGTGTCTTGCCACATGTCACCACTTGGTCTGACTGAGCGCCTCCAGGAGAGAGGCCCAAGCAACACGCGCCCCGAGGAGCGTCAGGCCACATGTCACTACTCAGTCTGACTGAGCGCCTCCAGGAGAGAGGCCCAAGCAAGACGCGCCCCGAGGAGCGTCTTGCTACATGTCAACAATGGGTCTTACTGAGGGCCTCCAGGAGAGAAGCCCAAGCAAGACGCGCCCCGAGGAGCTTCTTGCCACATGTCAGCACTCGGTCTGACTGAGCGCCTCCAGGAGAGAGGCCAAAGCAAGACGCGCCCCGAGGAGCGTCTTGACACATGTCAACACTGGGTCTGACAGAGGGCCTCCATGAGAGAGGCCCAAGCAAGACGCGCCCCGAGGAGTGTCTTGCCACATGTCAACACTGGGTCTGACAGAGGGCCTCCAGGAGAGAGGCCCAAGCAAGATGCGCCCCGAGGATTGTCTTGCCACATGTCACCACTTGGTCTGACTGAGCGCCTCCAGGAGAGAGGCCCAAGCAACACGCGCCCCGAGGAGCGTCAGGCCACATGTCACTACTCAGTCTGACTGAGCGCCTCCAGGAGAGAGGCCCAAGCAAGACGCGCCCCGAGGAGCGTCTTGCCACGTGTCAACACTGGGTCTGATTGAGGGCCTTCTGGAGAGAGGCCCAAGCAAGACGCGTCCCGAGGAGCGTCTTGCCACATGTCAACAATGGTTCTTACTGAGGGCCTCCGGGAGAGAAGTCCAAGCAAGACGCGCCCCGAGGAGCTTCTTGCCACATGTCAGCACTCGGTCTGACTGAGTGCCTCCAGGAGAGAGGCCAAAGCAAGACGCCCCCCGAGGAGCGTCTTGACACATGTCAACACTGGGTCTGACAGAGGGCCTCCATGAGAGAGGCCCAAGCAAGAAGCGCCCCGAGGAGCGTCTTGCCACATGTCACTACTCGGTCTTACTGAGCGCCTCAGGGAGAGAGGTCCAAGCAAGACGCGCCCCGAGGAGCGTCTTGCCACATGTCAACACTGGGTCTGACTGAGTAACTCCATGAGAGAAGCCCCAGCAAGACGCGCCCAGAGGAGCGTCTTGCCACATGTCACTACTCGGTCTGTTTGAGCGCCTCCAGGAGAGAGGCCCAAGCAAGACGTGCCCCGAGGAGCGTCTTGCCACATGTCAACAATGGGTCTGACTGAGGGCCTCCAGGAGAGAAGCCCAAGCAAGACGCGCCCCGAGGAGCGTCTTGCCACATGTCAACACTGGGTCTGACTGAGCGCCTCCAGGAGAGAGGCCCAAGCAAGACACGCCCCGAGGAGCGTCTTGACACATGTCAACACTGGGTCTGACTGAGGGCCTCCATGAGAGAAGCCCAAGCAAGACGCGCCCCGAGGAGAGTCTTGCCACATGTCAACACTCGGTCTGACAGAGGGCATCCAGGAGAGAGGCCCAAGCAATATGCGCCCCGAGGAACGTCTTGCCACTTAAACCCACAACCTAGCACTGAGGACAGAGGGACTTTATTTAAATTAGTACTTAATGGAAACGATACATAATGATACATAAGAGCCATGTCACACATTCAGCCTAGGAATAGTAGCATTGTGCACTATTAAAAATATACACATCAATTGCTCGAATCCCATTGTTGCAAAGTAAAACTCTAATAAAACTCTAGTCTGACATCAACAGAGAAGACTTAGTGTATGTACTACAAATACAGCATTAGGATTTAGAGTGGACCGTGCACCTTGTGAACCATCAGAGGCTTATGACGCAACATATCTTCCAGTTGCTATTAGACAAGTTATAATTCTCGACCATTTTTCGGAACTGGTTTCTTGGGTCCGTGAGTAAATGCCATTAGTACTTAATGGAAACGATACATAATGATACATAAGAGCCATGTCGTACATTCAGCCTAGGAATAGTAGCATTGTGCACTATTAAAAATATACACATCAATTGCTCGAATCCCATTGTTGCAAAGTAAAACTCTAATAAAACTCTAGTCCGACATCAACAGAGAAGACTTAGTGTATGTACTACAAATACAGCATTAGGATTTCGAGTGGACCGTGCACCTTGTGAACCATCAGAGGCTTATGACGCAACATATCTTCCAGTTGCTATTAGACAAGTTATAATTCTCGACCATTTTTCGGAACTGGTTTCTTGGGTCCGTGAGTAAATGCCAAATGAGATGATAGTCCTTAAGTAAGTTCCTGGCGATCCCATGTCACGCTCTTGCCCATCAGCCGGTGAACGCTGAGACGGAACTCGATGAGAGCGATGTATTTTTAAGTGTTCCGAATGTACTTCTAACAAGCGTGCGATTCACTTTGTGAGTAAACCGCAGCTGCAGCTGATTCAAACAGTCGAGCCAACTTTCTACATCACAATATGCGTTTTGTAGTTAGTCGAGTTACCTTTTGTGTGGCGCATGCACGGGTCGTTATCGTCCAGCTCCCAGCTTAGAGAGTCCTGTATTGACACAGACGTCAATACATCTCGATGTCATGCAACACACAAAGTCTGTCGCATACAGGTGGGTTAACACATGTACGATACCTTTTGTGTGGCGCATGCACGGGTTGTTAGCGTCCAGCTCCCAGCTTAGAGAGTCCTGTATTGACACAGACGTCAATACATCTCGATGTCATGCAACACACAAAGTCTGTCGCATACAGGTGGGTTAGCACATGTACGATACCTTTTGTGTGGCGCATGCACGGGTCGTTAGCGTCCAGCTCCCGGCTTATAGAGAGTCCTGTATTGACACAGACGTCAATACATCTCGATGTCATGCAACACACAAAGTCTGTCGCATACAGGTGGGTTAACCCACATGTACGATGTGTGCGATGGCACGCCCAGTTTACAATGGGACACGACGATGATCATTGTTAACCAAACTCTTGTTTCTCACGACAGGTGGTAGCGTTGTCTCCTGCACCTGGTCTTCGTGCACAGAGGGTGCTGTAATGTGCTCGTCATAGTCGCGATCGTTGTCACTCGAATCCGTTGTTCTCACGACAGGTGGTAGCGTTGTCTCCTGCATGTTGTCTTCACGTGCGGCAAGCGTTGTGCTGTGCTCGTTATAATGGTTGTCTTCGTACAAAGGGGGTGTTGAATACTCCTTCGCGAGTAGTGTAGGAGGTGGTGTGATGGGACGTATCTCAGAGGCGTTATGTGAGCGTACCACCATGGCCTGAGCAACTGCGACTACTGAGAGTACACCCAGTACAGACAGCGAGATCTTTTTTTTTCTTGGGTGTTGTACGTGTGGGTACAGCCGCTTTAATGGCAGTGAGAGCAAGTGGGCAAATGTATTTATAGGTCACTAGCAGAAACTAAGGCACGTGGTCAGAGTGTAATCGTAACCACCGTAGCTCTTGTCATAATTTAATATACATAGAAATCAGAAACGGGCATGTCAGGATAGACATCGCGAGTGATAATGCGGCCAGTATCTGTGTGCGCTTGAGAGCACCTTGTTGTTCTACTGTGGTGCCCACGCCGCCAGGTCTGTAAATGTCATCGACCTCCTTTATATACGCATACGCTAAAGACCATATATTCTCTATGGAATTGAACACGTCCTTTGTTTCGCGTAACGCTTGAGCTGTCTCGAGCGTGATGTTGTGAGTGTACGCCAGTGTTTTACGTGCACCGAGGTCCGAAAGGGCGTGCGCTACAACTATTAACCTTGGTTTGGGAGTGTGGCGAAACGCTCGCTCCGCTGTAATGGGCGGATGCAATGTTATCACCTGGTACGTTTCGTTAGTCGGGTCGTAACACACCGGTCCGTGAAACGGACCGTCACATTGTATGGGGCACAGTAAGGACAACACGCCGCCGACCGTGACTTCGCACTCGACCGCGGTGGTGTTATCGATTTGCAAAGGATCACATACGCCTCTCCAGTCGCAATGAGGCACATTGTAGTCGACGCGACCGTCGGTCACCATAGCTTTCGTCAGCCAACACACTCGATTGCCCTTCGAAACATCGGCGATCAACGTGAGCTTAGAGGTCGACGTCGCTTTACTGTACGCCAGGATATCCGTGTGTGAGTGCACGCTCGACGTCGATTGACAACCGGTCATGTCAGACCTGATCAGACCTTCCGAACACATGACCATTAGTTGTTGTGCGGCCGAGAGTATCGCGATCATACCGTTGAGATGTGTAGAAAGCGCGTACACGCCAGCCTTCCACGTTTCCAAAATTTCCAGCAGTCTAGAGGGACTTGTCTTAGCGCGCACGGCTGTGCTGAATTTGCATTGGGTAGACACAACGGCTTCTACCTCGCTTAGGATCTGTGGGCTCATGTACTCGTGGTAGGCCAAGACGTGTATAGTCGAGTGCGGTGACGCCCCGAACACTTTACCCGGTTTTGTTGTGGCGATATGCGTGTCCAGTAACGCGGCAAAGTCCGCGTGTCTAGCGTGTATTGATTTTACAGCTCTCTCATACCCCAACAGTACGGTCGGTAGAAGTTCGTTCACTTGTTTCCATGCGCTCGTGGAACACAGGACATCGCAACCTCTGTGATACTCAAGTAAAGCGTCAAACACCAGCTGCTTGCACGTTGGAAATACAATCGGTAGTAACTTCTTACTCCACTCTATGTTGAACTCGTATAGTATGTATATGGGCGGTTGCGGCGGTTTGCGCATTTTCTATCTACCCTCCGCTAATATGACTCTGTGGTCTGTCTCCTGAGATGGTGCGGTTGGAACTTGCGAGAGTGCACTATCGACGGTCGGCGTTTCCATTTCGTCAACTGCCATTTTCAGCCGCTGGCAAACGGCCGTCGACGGTCGATGCGAGACACCAACATAATGTTAGACCGCGACCCTCATGCCAGTTTTCTGTAGTACTGGTTGTAGTTTCTGGTGCACACTCGAAACGCCATTACGATCACAATTACGTTGATTAATAAATCCAGTGTTGTAGCGACTGCAGCCAGCGCCGTCGCGCAACTTGTGTCGGTGTTGTCTCTCGATACTTTCATTCGTATCCGAGCGTATGCAGAATCTACGGATCTGGTGAAGTTGCTTGTCACTAGCTTGCGCACGTTTGATATGGCACTTTGCGCGAGACTCGCACAACCTGCAGTGGCGACCGTCGCGTCAGTGCAAAGTTTTTACAATATATCGCTCGCAACATCGTTTGTCTTTTGCTGTACACTGCGCACACTGGCCGCGAGGTCGCGGAGATGGTCTTCGTTACGAGCTACTCTGGTAGCTCCGTGGTTGATGAGGACGATCATCTTTAGCAATAGTTCATCTCGAAGCGCAACGATGGTGAGGGCGACGGGTTGATCGGTTCCGCCTTCAGGCCACACGGTTGCCGCTAGATTGCCCAATGCCACACACGCAGACGAACCCTGTACACACTCAATGACCCGTGTGCGATCGTTGATTTCTGCTAGTACGTTTGCTAGGTCTACGTGCTTCCACGGATCGGGCGTGGGCACGCGCTTGTTTTTAGAGGCGTTTTCGCGCAGCCTCTACCCTGCACGACCGCTCGTGGCCGCACTAGCTATATTTATCTTTATTTGTTTCACACACACACACACACACACACACACACACACACACACACACACACACACACACACACACACACACACACACACACACACACACACACACACACACAGGCCCTTGCGTGCAAACCCCGGTCAGGCCTGCAGTGTACACATCAGAGACATGATGTGCTTTCACAGAACTGAGGTTGTTCATTACTAAATGACTTTTACAGGAATATTGTTATTATACTATTCAACAGGTTGATCATAATAATGTGTATTAAACCCACAACCTAGCACTGAGGACAGAGGGACTTTATTTAAATTAGTACTTTAAATTAGTACTTAATGTCTCTGATGTGTACACTGCAGGCCTGACCGGTCTTGCTGGGGCCTCTCTCCTGGAGGCGCTCAATCAGACCCAGTGGTGACACGTGGCAAGACGCTCCTCGGGGCGCGTCTTGCTTGGGCCTCTCTCCTGGAGGCGCTCAGTCAGACTCAGTGGTGACACGTGGCAAGAAGCTCCTCGGGGCGCGTCTTGCTTTGGCTTCTCTCCTGGAGGCGCTCAGTCAGACCGAGTGCTGACATGTGGCAAGAAGCTCCTCGGGGCGCGTCTTGCTTGGGCTTCTCTCCTGGAGGCCCTCAGTAAGACCCATTGTTGACATGTGGCAAGACGCTCCTCGTGGTGCGTCTTGCTTGGGCCTCTCTCCAGAAGGCCCTCAATCAGACCCAGTGTTGACACGTGGCAAGACGCTCCTCAGGGCGCGTCTTGCTTGGGCCTCTCTCCTGGAGGCGCTCAGTCAGACTGAGTAGTGACATGTGGCCTGACGCTCCTCGGGGCGCGTCTTGCTTGGGCCTCTCTCCCGGAGGCGCTCAGTCAGACCCATTGGTGACATGTGGCAAGACACTCCTCGGGGCGCGTCTTGCTTGGGCCCCTCTCCTGGAGGCCCTCTGTCAGACCCAGTGTTGACATGTGTCAAGACGCTCCACGGGGCGCGTCTTGCTTGGGCTTCTCTCCTGGAGGCCCTCAGTCAGACCCATTGTTGACATGTGGCAAGACGCTCCTCGGGGCGCGTCTTGCTTGGGCCTCTCTCCTGGAGGCGCTCAGTCAGAACCAGAGGTGACATGTGGCAAGACGCTCCTCGGGGCGCGTCTTGCTTGGGCCTCTCTCCTGGAGGCCCTCTGTCAGACCCAGTGTTGACATGTGGCAAGACGCTCCTCCGGGCGCATCTTGCTTGGGCCTCTCTCCTGGAGGCCCTCAGTAAGACCCATTGTTGACATGTGGCAAGACACTCCTCGGGGCGCGTATTGCTTGGGCCTCTCTCCAGAAGGCCCTCAATAAGACCCAGTGTTGACATGTGGCAAGACGCTCCACGAAGCGCGTCTTGCTTGGGCTTCTCTCCTGGAGGCCCTCAGTCAGACCCATTGTTGACATGTGGCAAGACGCTCCTCGGGGCGCGTCTTGCTTGGGCCTCTCTCCTGGAGGCGCTCAGTCAGACCCAGTGTTGACATGTGGCAAGACGCTCCACGGGGCGCGTCTTGCTTGGGCTTCTCTCCTGGAGGCCCTCAGTCAGACCCATTGTTGACATGTGGCAAGACGCTCCTCGGGGCACGTCTTGCTTGGGCCTCTATCCTGGAGGCGCTCAGTCAGACCGAGTAGTGACATGTGGCAAGACGCTCCTCGGGGCGCGTCTTGCTTGGACCTCTCTCCTGGATTCGCTCAGTTAGACCGAGTAGTGACATGTCGCAAGACGCTCCTCGGGGCGCGTCTTGCTTGGGCCTCTCTCATGGAGGCCCTCTGTCAGACCCAGTGTTGACATGTGGCAAGACGCTCCTCGGGGCGCGTCTTGCTTGGGCCTCTCTCCTGGAGGCGCTCAGTCAGAACCAGAGGTGACATGTGGCAAGACGCTCCTCGGGGTGCGTCTTGCTTGGGCCTCTCTCCTGGAGGCCCTCTGTCAGACCCAGTGTTGACATGTGGCAAAACGCTCCTCCGGGCACATCTTGCTTGGGCCTCTCTCCTGGAGGCCCTCAGTAAGACCCATTGTTGACATTTGGCAAGACGCTCCTCGGGGCGCGTCTTGCTTGGGCCTCTCTCCAGAAGGCCCTCAATCAGACCCAGTGTTGACATGTGGCAAGACGCTCCTCGGGGCGCGTCTTGCTTGGGCTTCTCTCATGGAGGCCCTCAGTCAGACCCAGTGTTGACATGTGTCAAGACGCTCCTCGGGGCGTGTCTTGCTTGGGCCTCTCTCCTGGAGGCGCTCAAACAGACCGAGTAGTGACATGTGGCAAGACGCTCCTCGGGGCGCGTCTTGCTGGGGCTTCTCTCATGGAGGCACTCAGTCAGATCCAGTGTTGACATGTGGCAAGACGCTCCTCGGGGCGCGTCTTGCTTGGACCTCTCTCCCTGAGGCGCTCAGTCAGACCGAGTAGTGACATGTGGCAAGACGCACCTCGGGGCGCGTCTTGCTTGGACCTCTCTCCCTGAGGCGCTCAGTCAGACCCAGTGTTGACATTTGGCAAGACACTCCTCGGGGCGCGTCTTGCTTGGGCCTCTCTCATGGAGGCCCTCTGTCAGACCCAGTGTTGACATGTGTCAAGAAGCTCCTCGGGGGGCGTCTTGCTTTGGCCTCTCTCCTGGAGGCGCTCAGTCAGACCGAGTGCTGACATGTGGCAAGAAGCTCCTCGGGGCGCGTCTTGCTTGGGCCTCTCTCCTGGAGGCGCTCAGTCAGACCAAGTGGTGACATGTGGCAAGACACTCCTCGGGGCGCGTCTTGCTTGGGCCTCTCTCCTGGAGGCCCTCTGTCAGACCCAGTGTTGACATGTGGCAAGACACTCCTCGGGGCGCGTCTTGCTTGGGCCTCTCTCATGGAGGCCCTCTGTCAGACCCAGTGTTGACATGTGGCAAGACACTCCTCGGGGCGCGTCTTGCTTGGGCCTCTCTCATGGAGGCCCTCTGTCAGACCCAGTGTTGACATGTGTCAAGACGCTCCTCGGGGCGCGTGTTGCTTTGGCCTCTCTCCTGGAGGCGCTCATTCAGACCGAGTGCTGACATGTGGCAAGAAGCTCCTCGGGGCGCGTCTTGCTTGGGCTTCTCTCCTGGAGGCCCTCAGTAAGACCCAGTGTTGACATGTGGCAAGACACTCCTCGGGGCGCGTCTTGCTTGGGCCTCTCTCATGGAGGCCCTCTGTCAGACCCAGTGTTGACATGTGTCAAGACGCTCCTCGGGGCGCGTCTCACTTTGGCCTCTCTCCTGGAGGCGCTCAGTCAGACCGAGTGCTGACATGTGGCATGACGCTCCTCGGGCCGCGTGTTGCTTGGGCTTCTCTCCTGGAGGCCCTCAGTCAGACCCATTGTCGACATGTGGCAAGACGCTCCTCGGGGCGCGTCTTGCTTGGGCCTCTCTCCTGGAGGCGCTCAGTCAGACCGAGTGCTGACATTTGGCAAGACGCTCCTCGGGGCGCGTCTTGCTTGAGCTTCTCTCCTGGAGGCGCTCAGAAAGACCCAGTGTTGACATGTGACAAGACGCTCCTCGGGGCACGTCTTGCTTGGGCCTCTCTCCTGGAGGGCCTCTGTCAGACCCAGTGTTGACATGTGGCAAGACGCTCCTCCGGGCACATCTTGCTTGGGCCTCTCTCCTGGAGGCCCTCAGTCAGACCCATTGTTGACATGTGGCAAGACGCTCCTCGGGGCGCGTCTTGCTTGGGCCTCTCTCCTGGAGGCGCTCAGTCAGACCGAGTGCTGACATAAGGCAAGACGCTCCTCGGGGCGCGTCTTGCTGGGGCCTCTCTCCTGGAGGCGCTCAGTCAGACCCAGTGCTGACATGTGGCAAGACGCTCCTCGGGGCGCGTCTTGCTTGGGCCTCTCTCCTGGAGGCGCTCAGTCAGACTGAGTAGTGACATGTGGCCTGACGCTCCTCGGGGCGCGTCTTGCTTGGGCCTCTCTCCTGGAGGCGCTCAGTCAGACCCAGTGGTGACATGTGGCAAGACACTCCTCGGGGCGCGTCTTGCTTGGGCCTCTCTCCTGGAGGCCCTCTGTCAGACCCAGTGTTGACATGTGTCAAGACGCTCCTCGGGGCGCGTCTTGCTTGGGCTTCTCTCCTGGAGGCCCTCAGTCAGACCCATTGTTGACATGTGGCAAGACACTCCTCGGGGCGCGTCTTGCTTGGGCTTCTCTCCTGGAGGCGCTCAGACAGACCCAGTGTTGACATGTGACAAGACGCTCCTCGGGGCGCCTCTTGCTTGGGCCTCTCTCCTGGAGGCGCTCAGTCAGAACCAGAGGTGACATGTGGCAAGACGCTCCTCGGGGCGCGTCTTGCTTGGGCCTCTCTCCTGGAGGCCCTCTGTCAGACCCAGTGTTGACATGTGGCAAGACGCTCCTCCGTGCGCATCTTGCTTGGGCCTCTCTCCTGGAGGCCCTCAGTCAGACCCATTGTTGACATGTGGCAAGACGCTCCTCGGGGCGCGTCTTGCTTGGGCCTCTCTCCTGGAGGCGCTCAGTAAGACCGAGTGCTGACATAAGGCAAGACGCTCCTCGGGGCGCGTCTTGCTTGGGCTTCTCTCATGGAGGCCCTCAGTCCGACCCAGTGTTGACATGTGTCAAGACGCTCCTCGGGGCGTGTCTTGCTTGGGCCTCTCTCCTGGAGGCGCTCTGTCAGACCCAGTGTTGACATGTGGCAAGACGCTCCTCTGGGCGCGTCTTGCTTGGGCTTCTCTCCTGGAGGCCCTCAGTCAGACCCATTGTTGACATGTGGCAAGACGCTCCTCGGGGCACGTCTTGCTTGGGCCTCTCTCCTGGAGGCGCTCAGTCAGACCGAGTAGTGACATGTGGCAAGACGCTCCTCGGGGCGCGTCTTGCTTGGACCTCCCTCCTGGAGGCGCTCAGTCAGACCGAGTGCTGACATAAGGCAAGACGCTCCTCGGGGCGCGTCTTGCTGGGGCCTCTCTCCTGGAGGTGCTCAATCAGACCCAGTGGTGACACGTGGCAAGACGCTCCTCTGGGCGCGTCTTGCTTGGGCCTCTCTCCTGGAGGAGCTCAGTCAGACCCAGTGGTGACACGTGGCAAGACGCTCCTCGAGGCGCATCTTGCTTGGGCCTCTCTCCTGGAGGCGCTAAGTCAGACCCAGTGTTGACACGTGGCAAGACGCTCCTCGGGGCGCGTCTTGCTTGGCCCTCTCCTGGAGGCGCTCAGTCAGACACAGTGTTGACATGTGGCAAGACACACCTCGGGGCGCGTCTTGCTTGGGCTTCTCTCATGGAGGCCCTCAGTAAGACCCATTGTTGACATGTGGAAAGAAGCTCCTCGGGGCGCGTCTTGCTATGGCTTCTCTCCTGGAGGCCCTCAGTCAGACCCATTGTTGACATGTGGAAAGACGCTCCTCGGGGCGCGTATTGCTTGGGCCTCTCTCCTGGATGCCCTCTGTCAGACCCAGTGTTGACATGTGGCAAGACTCTCCTCTGGGCGCGTCTTGCTTGGGCTTCTCTCATGGAGGCCCTCAGTCAGACCCAGTGTTGACATGTGTCAAGACGCTCCTCGGGGCGTGTTTTGCTTGGGCCTCTCTCCTGGAGGCGCTCAGTCAGACCCAGTGTTGACATGTGGCAAGACGCTCCTCGGGGCGCTTCTTGCTTCGGCTTCTCTCCTGGAGGCCCTCAGTCAGACCCATTGTTGACCTGTGGCAAGACGCTCCTCGGGGCACGTGTTGCTTGGACCTCTCTCCTGGAGGCGCTCAGTCAGACCGAGTAGTGACATGTGGCAAGACGCTCCTCGGGGTATGTCTTGCTTGGGCGTCTCTCCTGGAGGCGCTCAATTAGACCCAGTGTTGACATGTGGCAAGACGCTCCTCGGGGCGCGTCTTGCTTGGGCTTCTCTCCTGGAGGCCCTCAGTAAGACCCATTGTTGACATGTGGCAAGACGCTCCTCGTGGTGCGTCTTGCTTGGGCCTCTCTCCAGAAGGCCCTCAATCAGACCCAGTGTTGACACGTGGCAAGACGCTCCTCGGGGCGCGTCTTGCTTGGGCCTCTCTCCTGGAGGCGCTCAGTCAGACTGAGTAGTGACATGTGGCCTGACGCTCCTCGGGGCGCATCTTGCTTGGGCCTCTCTCCTGGAGGCGCTCAGTCAGACCCATTGGTGACATGTGGCAAGACACTCCTCGGGGCGCGTCTTGCTTGGGCCCCTCTCCTGGAGGCCCTCTGTCAGACCCAGTGTTGACATGTGTCAAGACGCTCCACGGGGCGCGTCTTGCTCGGGTTTCTCTCCTGGAGGCCCTCAGTCAGACCCATTGTTGACATGTGGCAAGACGCTCCTCGGGGCGCGTCTTGCTTGTGCCTCTCTCCTGGAGGCGCTCAGTCAGAACCAGAGGTGACATGTGGAAAGACGCTCCTCGGGGCGCGTCTTGCTTGGGCCTCTCTCCTGGAGGCCCTCTGTCAGACCCAGTGTTGACATGTGGCAAGACGCTCCTCCGGGCGCATCTTGCTTGGGCCTCTCTCCTGGAGGCCCTCAGTAAGACCCATTGTTGACATGTGGCAAGACGCTCCTCGGGGCGCGTATTGCTTGGGCCTCTCTCCAGAAGGCCCTCAATAAGACCCAGTGTTGACATGTGGCAAGACGCTCCACGGGGCGCGTCTTGCTTGGGCTTCTCTCCTGGAGGCCCTCAGTCAGACCCATTGTTGACATGTGGCAAGACGCTCCTCGGGGCGCGTCTTGCTTGGGCCTCTCTCCTGGAGGCGCTCAGTCCGACCCAGTGTTGACATGTGGCAAGACGCTCCACGGGGCGCGTCTTGCTTGGGCTTCTCTCCTGGAGGCCCTCAGTCAGACCCATTGTTGACATGTGGCAAGACGCTCCTCGGGGCGCGTCTTGCTTGGACCTCTCTCCTGGAGGCGCTCAGTTAGACCGAGTAGTGACATGTCGCAAGACGCGCCTCGGGGCGCTCATTGCTTGGGCCTCTCTCCTGAATGCCCTCCTTCAGACCAAGTGTTGACATGTGGCAAGACTCTCCTCGGGGCGCGTCTTGCTTGGGCTTCTCTCATGGAGGCCCTCAGTCCGACCCAGTGTTGACATGTGTCAAGACGCTCCTCGGGGCGTGTCTTGCTTGGGCCTCTCTCCTGGAGGCGCTCAGTCAGACCCAGTGTTGACATGTGGCAAGACGCTCCTCTGGGCGCGTCTTGCTTGGGCTTCTCTCCTGGAGGCCCTCAGTCAGACCCATTGTTGACATGTGGCAAGACGCTCCTCGGGGCACGTCTTGCTTGGGCCTCTCTCCTGGAGGCGCTCAGTCAGACCGAGTAGTGACATGTGGCAAGACGCTCCTCGGGGCGCGTCTTGCTTGGACCTCCCTCCTGGAGGCGTTCAGTCAGACCGAGTAGTGACATTTGGCAAGACGCTCCTCGGGGCGCGTCTTGCTTGGGCCTCTCTCCTGGAGGCGCTAAGTCAGACCCAGTGTTGACACGTGGAAAGACGCTCCTCGGGGCGCGTCTTGCTTGGCCCTCTCCTGGAGGCGCTCAGTCAGACACAGTGTTGACATGTGGCAAGACACTCCTCGGGGCGCGTCTTGCTTGGGCTTCTCTCATGGAGGCCCTCAGTAAGACCCATTGTTGACATGTGGAAAGAAGCTCCTCGGGGCGCGTCTTGCTATGGCTTCTCTCCTGGAGGCCCTCAGTCAGACCCATTGTTGACATGTGGAAAGACGCTCCTCGGGGCGCGTATTGCTTGGGCCTCTCTCCTGGATGCCCTCTGTCAGACCCAGTGTTGACATGTGGCAAGACTCTCCTCTGGGCGCGTCTTGCTTGGGCTTCTCTCATGGAGGCCCTCAGTCAGACCCAGTGTTGACATGTGTCAAGACGCTCCTCGGGGCGTGTTTTGCTTGGGCCTCTCTCCTGGAGGCGCTCAGTCAGACCCAGTGTTGACATGTGGCAAGACGCTCCTCGGGGCGCTTCTTGCTTCGGCTTCTCTCCTGGAGGCCCTCAGTCAGACCCATTGTTGACCTGTGGCAAGACGCTCCTCGGGGCACGTGTTGCTTGGACCTCTCTCCTGGAGGCGCTCAGTCAGACCGAGTAGTGACATGTGGCAAGACGCTCCTCGGGGTATGTCTTGCTTGGGCGTCTCTCCTGGAGGCGCTCAATTAGACCCAGTGTTGACATGTGGCAAGACGCTCCTCGGGGCGCGTCTTGCTTGGGCTTCTCTCCTGGAGGCCCTCAGTAAGACCCATTGTTGACATGTGGCAAGACGCTCCTCGTGGTGCGTCTTGCTTGGGCCTCTCTCCAGAAGGCCCTCAATCAGACCCAGTGTTGACACGTGGCAAGACGCTCCTCGGGGCGCGTCTTGCTTGGGCCTCTCTCCTGGAGGCGCTCAGTCAGACTGAGTAGTGACATGTGGCCTGACGCTCCTCGGGGCGCATCTTGCTTGGGCCTCTCTCCTGGAGGCGCTCAGTCAGACCCATTGGTGACATGTGGCAAGACACTCCTCGGGGCGCGTCTTGCTTGGGCCCCTCTCCTGGAGGCCCTCTGTCAGACCCAGTGTTGACATGTGTCAAGACGCTCCACGGGGCGCGTCTTGCTTGGGTTTCTCTCCTGGAGGCCCTCAGTCAGACCCATTGTTGACATGTGGCAAGACGCTCCTCGGGGCGCGTCTTGCTTGTGCCTCTCTCCTGGAGGCGCTCAGTCAGAACCAGAGGTGACATGTGGAAAGACGCTCCTCGGGGCGCGTCTTGCTTGGGCCTCTCTCCTGGAGGCCCTCTGTCAGACCCAGTGTTGACATGTGGCAAGACGCTCCTCCGGGCGCATCTTGCTTGGGCCTCTCTCCTGGAGGCCCTCAGTAAGACCCATTGTTGAC
This sequence comes from Nothobranchius furzeri, assembly GCF_043380555.1. Taxonomy (NCBI): domain Eukaryota; kingdom Metazoa; phylum Chordata; class Actinopteri; order Cyprinodontiformes; family Nothobranchiidae; genus Nothobranchius; species Nothobranchius furzeri. Next base: position 30,519,697 of record NC_091744.1, on the reverse strand, counting down.
ATGTGGCAAGACGCTCCTCGGGGCGCGTATTGCTTGGGCCTCTCTCCAGAAGGCCCTCAATAAGACCCAGTGTTGACATGTGGCAAGACGCTCCACGGGGCGCGTCTTGCTTGGGCTTCTCTCCTGGAGGCCCTCAGTCAGACCCATTGTTGACATGTGGCAAGACGCTCCTCGGGGCGCGTCTTGCTTGGGCCTCTCTCCTGGAGGCGCTCAGTCAGACCCAGTGTTGACATGTGGCAAGACGCTCCACGGGGCGCGTCTTGCTTGGGCTTCTCTCCTGGAGGCCCTCAGTCAGACCCATTGTTGACATGTGGCAAGACGCTCCTCGGGGCGCGTCTTGCTTGGACCTCTCTCCTGGAGGCGCTCAGTTAGACCGAGTAGTGACATGTCGCAAGACGCGCCTCGGGGCGCTCATTGCTTGGGCCTCTCTCCTGAATGCCCTCCTTCAGACCAAGTGTTGACATGTGGCAAGACGCTCCTCGGGGCGCGTCTTGCTTGGGCCTCTCTCCTGGAGGCGCTCAGTTAGACCGAGTAGTGACATGTCGCAAGACGCTCCTCGGGGCGCGTCTTGCTTGGGCCTCTCTCATGGAGGCCCTCTGTCAGACCCAGTGTTGACATGTGGCAAGACGCTCCTCGGGGCGCGTCTTGCTTGGGCCTCTCTCCTGGAGGCGCTCAGTCAGAACCAGAGGTGACATGTGGCAAGACGCTCCTCGGGGTGCGTCTTGCTTTGGCCTCTCTCCTGGAGGCCCTCTGTCAGACCCAGTGTTGACATGTGGCAAAACGCTCCTCCGGGCGCATCTTGCTTGGGCCTCTCTCCTGGAGGCCCTCAGTAAGACCCATTGTTGACATGTGGCAAGACGCTCCTCGGGGCGCGTCTTGCTTGGGCCTCTCTCCAGAAGGCCCTCAATCAGACCCAGTGTTGACATGTGGCAAGACGCTCCTCGGGGCGCGTCTTGCTTGGACCTCTCTCCCTGAGGCGCTCAGTCAGACCGAGTAGTGACATGTGGCAAGACGCTCCTCGGGGCGCGTCTTGCTTGGACCTCTCTCCCTGAGGCGCTCAGTCAGACCCAGTGTTGACATTTGGCAAGACACTCCTCGGGGCGCGTCTTGCTTGGGCCTCTCTCATGGAGGCCCTCTGTCAGACCGAGTGTTGACATGTGTCAAGAAGCTCCTCGGGGGGCGTCTTGCTTTGGCCACTCTCCTGGAGGCGCTCAGTCAGACCGAGTGCTGACATGTGGCAAGAAGCTCCTCGGGGCGCGTCTTGCTTGGGCTTCTCACCTGGAGGCCGTCAGTAAGAACCATTGTTGACATGTGGCAAGACGCTCCTCGGGGCGCGTCTTGCTTGGGCCTCTCTCCAGAAGGCCCTCAATCAGACCCAGTGTTGACACGTGGCAAGACGCTCCTCGGGGCGCGTCTTGCTTGGGCCTCTCTCCTGGAGGCGCTCAGTCAGACCAAGTGGTGACATGTGGCAAGACACTCCTCGGGGCGCGTCTTGCTTGGGCCTCTCTCCTGGAGGCCCTCTGTCAGACCCAGTGTTGACATGTGGCAAGACACTCCTCGGGGCGCGTCTTGCTTGGGCCTCTCTCATGGAGGCCCTCTGTCAGACCCAGTGTTGACATGTGTCAAGACGCTCCTCGGGGCGCGTCTTGCTTTGGCCTCTCTCCTGGAGGCGCTCATTCAGACCGAGTGCTGACATGTGGCAAGAAGCTCCTCGGGGCGCGTCTTGCTTGGGCTTCTCTCCTGGAGGCCCTCAGTAAGACCCATTGTTGACATGTGGCAAGACGCTCCTCGGGGCGCGTCTTGCTTGGGCCTCTCTCCAGGAGGCGCTCAGTCAGACTGAGTAGTGACATGTGGCCTGACGCTCCACGGGGCGCGTGTTGCTTGGGCCTCTCTCCTGGAGGCGCTCAGTCAGACCAAGTGGTGACATGTGGCAAGACGCTCCTCGGGGCGCGTCTTGCTTGGGCCTGTCTCCAGAAGGCCCTCAATCAGACCCAGTGTTGACACGTGGCAAGACGCTCCTCGGGGCGCGTCTTGCTTGGGCCTCTCTCCTGGAGGCGCTCAGTCAGAATGAGTAGTGACATGTGGTCTGACGCTCCTCGGGGCGCGTGTTGCTTGGGCCTCTTTCCTGGAGGCGCTCAGTCAGACCAAGTGGTGACATGTGTCAAGACACTTCTCGGGGCGCGTCTTGCTTGGGCCTCTCTCCTGGAGGCCCTCTGTCAGACCCAGTGTTGACATTTGGCAAGACACTCCTCGGGGCGCGTCTTGCTTGGGCCTCTCTCATGGAGGCCCTCTGTCAGACCCAGTGTTGACATGTGTCAAGAAGCTCCTCGGGGGGCGTCTTGCTTTGGCCACTCTCCTGGAGGTGCTCAGTCAGACCGAGTGCTGACATGTGGCAAGAAGCTCCTCGGGGCGCGTCTTGCTTGGGCTTCTCACCTGGAGGCCGTCAGTAAGAACCATTGTTGACATGTGGCAAGACGCTCCTCGGGGCGCGTCTTGCTTGGGCCTCTCTCCAGAAGGCCCTCAATCAGACCCAGTGTTGACACGTGGCAAGACGCTCCTCGGGGCGCGTCTTGCTTGGGCCTCTCTCCTGGAGGCGCTCAGTCAGACCAAGTGGTGACATGTGGCAAGACACTCCTCGGGGCGCGTCTTGCTTGGGCCTCTCTCCTGGAGGCCCTCTGTCAGACCCAGTGTTGACATGTGGCAAGACACTCCTCGGGGCGCGTCTTGCTTGGGCCTCTCTCATGGAGGCCCTCTGTCAGACCCAGTGTTGACATGTGTCAAGACGCTCCTCGGGGCGCGTCTTGCTTTGGCCTCTCTCCTGGAGGCGCTCATTCAGACCGAGTGCTGACATGTGGCAAGAAGCTCCTCGGGGCGCGTCTTGCTTGGGCTTCTCTCCTGGAGGCCCTCAGTAAGACCCATTGTTGACATGTGGCAAGACGCTCCTCGGGGCGCGTCTTGCTTGGGCCTGTCTCCAGAAGGCCCTCAATCAGACCCAGTGTTGACACGTGGCAAGACGCTCCTCGGGGCGCGTCTTGCTTGGGCCTCTCTCCTGGAGGCGCTCAGTCAGACTGAGTAGTGACATGTGGCCTGACGCTCCTCGGGGCGCCTGTTGCTTGGGCCTCTCTCCTGGAGGCGCTCAGTCAGACCAAGTGGTGACATGTGGCAAGACGCTCCTCGGGGCGCGTCTTGCTTGGGCCTGTCTCCAGAAGGCCCTCAATCAGACCCAGTGTTGACACGTGGCAAGACGCTCCTCGGGGCGCGTCTTGCTTGGGCCTCTCTCCTGGAGGCGCTCAGTCAGAATGAGTAGTGACATGTGGTCTGACGCTCCTCGGGGCGCGTGTTGCTTGGGCCTCTCTCCTGGAGGCGCTCAGTCAGACCAAGTGGTGACATGTGTCAAGACACTTCTCGGGGCGCGTCTTGCTTGGGCCTCTCTCCTGGAGGCCCTCTGTCAGACCCAGTGTTGACATGTGGCAAGACACTCCTCGGGGCGCGTCTTGCTTGGGCCTCTCTCATGGAGCCCCTCTGTCAGACCCAGTGTTGACATGTGTCAAAACGCTCCTCGGGGCGCGTCTTGCTTTGGCCTCTCTCCTGGAGGCGCTCAGTCAGACCGAGTGCTGACATGTGGCATGACGCTCCTCGGGCCGTGTGTTGCTTGGGCTTCTCTCCTGGAGGCCCTCAGTCAGACCCATTGTTGACATGTGGCAAGACGCTCCTCGGGGCGTGTCTTGCTTGGGCCTCTCTCCTGGAGGCGCTCAGTCAGACCGAGTGCTGACATTTGGCAAGACGCTCCTCGGGGCGCGTCTTGCTTGGGCTTCTCTCCTGGAGGCGCTCAGAAAGACCCAGTGTTGACATGTGACAAGACGCTCCTCGGGGCACGTCTTGCTTGGGCCTCTCTCCTGGAGGCCCTCTGTCAGACCCAGTGTTGACATGTGGCAAGACGCTCCTCCGGGCGCATCTTGCTTGGGCCTCTCTCCTGGAGGCGCTCAGTCAGACACAGTGTTGACATGTGGCAAGACACTCCTCGGGGCGCGTCTTGCTTGGGCTTCTCTCATGGAGGCCCTCAGTAAGACCCATTGTTGACATGTGGAAAGAAGCTCCTCGGGGCGCGTCTTGCTTGGGCCTCTCTCTTGGAGGCGCTCAGTCAGACCCAGTGTTGACACGTGGCAAGAAGCTCCTCGGGGCGCGTCTTGCTTGGGCCTCTCTCCTGGAGGCGCTCAGTCAGACCCAGTGGTAACATGTGGCAAGACGCTCCTCGGGGCGCGTATTGCTTGGGCCTCTCTCCTGAATGCCCTCTGTCAGACCGAGTGTTGACATGTGGCAAGACTCTCCTCGGGGCGCGTCTTGCTTGGGCTTCTCTCATGGAGTTCCTCAGTCCGACCCAGTGTTGACATGTGGCAAGACGCTCCTCTGGGCGCGTCTTGCTTGGGCTTCTCTCCTGGAGGCCCTCAGTCAGACCCATTGTTGACATGTGGCAAGACGCTCCTCGGGGCACGTCTTGCTTGGGCCTCTCTCCTGGAGGCACTCAGTCAGACCGAGTAGTGACATGTGGCAAGATGCTCCTCGGGGCGCGTCTTGCTTGGACCTCCCTCCTGGAGGCGCACAGTCAGACCGAGTAGTGACATTTGGCAAGACGCTCCTCGGGGCGCTTCTTGCTTGGACCTCTCTCCTGGAGGCGCTCAGTTAGACCGAGTAGTGACATGTGGCAAGACGCTCCTCGGGGCACGTCTTGCTTGGGCCTCTCTAATGGAGGCGCTCAGTCAGACCGAGTGCTGACATAAGGCGAGACGCTCCTCGGGGCGCGTCTTGCTGGGGCCTCTCTCCTGGAGGAGCTCAGTCAGACCCAGTGGTGTCACGTGGCAAGACGCCCCTCAGGGCGCACCTTGCTTGGGCCTCTCTCCTGGAGGCGCTAAGTCAGACCCAGTGTTGACACGTGGCAAGACACTCCTCGGGGCGCGTCGTGCTTGGGCCTCTCTCCTGGAGGCGCTCAGTCAGACCCAGTGTTGACATGTGGCAAGACTCTCCTCGGGGCGCGTCTTGCTTGGACCTCTCTCCTGGAGGCGCTCAGTCAGACCGAGTAATACATGTGGCAAGACGCTCCTCGGGGCGCGTCTTGCTTGGGCCTCTCTCCTGGAGGCGCTCAATTAGACCCAGTGTTGACATGTGGCAAGACACTCCTCGGGGCGCGTTTTGCTTGGGCTTCTCTCCTGGAGGCGCTCATTCAGACCCAGTGGTGACATGTGGCAAGATGCTCCTCGGGGCGCGTATTGCTTGGGCCTCTCTCCTGAATACCCTCTGTCAGACCCAGTGTTGACATGTGTCAAGACGCTCCTCGGGGCGCGTCTTGCTTTGGCCTCTCTCCTGGAGGCGCTCAGTCCGACCGAGTGCTGACATGTGCCCCGGAGGAAATCAGTCAGACCGAGTAGTGACATGTGGCAAGACGCTCCTCGGGGCGCGTCTTGCTTGGGCCTCTCTCCAGAAGGCCCTCAATCAGACCCAGTGTTGACACGTGGCAAGACGCTCCTCGGGGCGCGTCTTGCCTTATGTCAGCACTCGGTCTGACAGAGGGCCTCCAGGAGAGAGGCCCAAGCAAGACGTGCCCCGACGAGCATCTTGCCACATGTCAACACAGGGTCTGACTGAGCGTCTCCAGGAGAGAGGCCTGAGGAGCGTCTTGCCACATGTCAACACTGGGTCTGACAGAGGGCCTCCAGGAGAGAGGCCCAAGCAAGACGCGCCCTGAAGAGCGTCTTGCCACATGTCACCTCTGGTTCTGACTGAGCGCCTCCAGGAGAGAGGCCCAAGCAAGACGCGCCCCGAGGAGCGTCTTGTCATATGTCAACACTGGGTCTGTCTGAGCGCCTCCAGGAGAGAAGCCCAAGCAAGACGCGCCCCGAGGAGCGTCTTGCCACATGTCAACAATGGGTCTGACTGAGGGCCTCCAGGAGAGAAGCCCAAGCAAGACGCGCCCCGAGGAGCGTCTTGACACATGTCAACACTGGGTCTGACAGAGGGCCTCCAGGAGAGAGGCCCAAGCAAGACGCGCCCCGAGGAGTGTCTTGCCACATGTCACCACTGGGTCTGACTGAGCGCCTCCAGGAGAGAGGCCCAAGCAAGACGCGCCCCGAGGAGCGTCAGGCCACATGTCACTACTCAGTCTGACTGAGCGCCTCCAGGAGAGAGGCCCAAGCAAGACGCGCCCCGAGGAGCGTCTTGCCACATGTCAGCACTGGGTCTGACTGAGCGCCTCCAGGAGAGACGCCCCAGCAAGACGCGCCCCGAGGAGAGTCTTGCCACATGTCAACACTCGGTCTGACAGAGGGCATTCAGGAGAGAGGTCCAAGCAATACGCGCCCCGAGGAGCGTCTTGCCACATGTCACCACTGGGTCTGAATGAGCGCCTCCAGGAGAGAGGCCCAACCAAGACGCGCCCCGAGGAGTGTCTTGCCACATGCTAACACTGGGTCTGACTGAGCGCCTCCAGGAGAGAGGCCCAAGCAAGACGCGCCCCGAGGAGCGTCTTGCCACGTGTCAACACTGGGTCTGACTGAGCGCCTCCAGGAGAGAGGCCCAAGGCAAGACGCGCCCCGAGGAGCGTCTTGCCACATGTCAGCACTCGGTCTGACTGAGCGCCTCCAGGAGAGAGGCCCAAGCAAGACGCGAACCGAGGAGCGTCTTGACACATGTCTCCTCTGGGTCTGACTGAGCGCCTCCAGGAGAGAGGCCCAAGCAAGACGTGCCCCGACGAGCATCTTGCCACATGTCAACACAGGGTCTGACTGAGTGCCTCCATGAGAGAAGCCCCAGCAAGACGCGCCCCGAGGAGCGTCTTGCCACATGTCAACACTGGGTCTGACTGAGCACCTCCAGGAGAGAGGCCCAAGCAAGAAGCGCCCCGAGGAGCGTCTTGCCACATGTCAACACTGGGTCTGACTGAGCGCCTCCAGGAGAGAGGCCCGAGGAGCGTCTTGCCACATGTCACCTCTGGGTCTGATGGCAAGACTCTCCTCGGGGCGCGTCTTGCTTGGGCTTCTCTCATGGAGGCCCTCAGTCCGACCCAGTGTTGACATGTGTCAAGACGCTCCTCGGGGCGTGTCTTGCTTGGGCCTCTCTCCTGGAGGCGCTCAGTCAGACCCAGTGTTGACATGTGGCAAGACGCTCCTCTGGGCGCGTCTTGCTTGGGCCTCTCTCCTGGAGGCGCTCAGTCAGACCGAGTGCTGAAATAAGGCAAGACGCTCCTCGGGGCGCGTCTTGCTGGGGCCTCTCTCCTGGAGGTGCTCAATCAGACCCAGTGGTGACACGTGGCAAGACGCTCCTCTGGGCACGTCTTGCTTGGGCCTCTCTCCTGGAGGAGCTCAGTCAGACCCAGTGGTGACACGTGGCAAGACGCTCCTCGGGGCGCATCTTGCTTGGGCCTCTCTCCTGGAGGCGCTCAGTCAGACACAGTGTTGACATGTGGCAAGACACTCCTCGGGGCGCGTCTTGCTTGGGCTTCTCTCATGGAGGCCCTCAGTAAGACCCATTGTTGACATGTGGAAAGAAGCTCCTCGGGGCGCGTCTTGCTTTGGCTTCTCTCCTGGAGGCCCTCAGTAAGACCCATTGTTGACATGTGGCAAGAGGCTCCTCGGGGCGCGTATTGCTTGGGCCTCTCTCCTGGATGCCCTCTGTCAGACCCAGTGTTGACGTGTGGCAAGACTCTCCTCGGGGTGCGTCTTGCTTGGACCTCTCTCCTGGAGGCGCTCAGTCGAACCGAGTAGTGACATGTGGCAAGACGCTCCTCGGGGCGCGTCTTGCTTGGGCTTCTCTCCTGGAGGCCCTCAGTCAGACCCATTGTTGACATGTGGCAAGACGCTCCTCGGGGCGCTTCTTGCTTGGGCCTCTCTCCTGGAGGCGCTCAGTCAGACAGAGTTCTGACATGTGGCAAGACGCTCCTCGGGGCGCGTCTTGCTGGGGCCTCTCTCCTGGAGGCGCTCAGTCAGACCCAGTGTTGACATGTGTCAAGACGCTCCTCGGGCGTTTCTTGCTTGCGCCTCTCTCCTGGAGGCGCTCAGTCAGACCCAGAGGTGACATGTGGCAAGACGCTCCTTGGGCCTCTCTCCTGGAGGCGCTCAGTCAGACCCAGTGTTGACATGTGGCAAGACGCTCCTCGGGGCGCTTCTTGCTTGGGCCTCTCTCCTGGAGGTGCTCAGTCAGACCCAGAGGAGACATGTGTCAAGACGCTCCTCGGGGCGCGTCTTGCTTGGGCCTCTCTCCTGGAGGCGCTCAGTCAGACCGAGTGCTGACAATTTGCAAGACGCTCCTCCGGGCGCGTCTTGCTTGGGCCTCTCTCCTGGAGACGCTCAGTCAGACCCAGTGTTCACATTTGGCAAGACGCTCCTCGGGGCTCGTCTTGCTTGGGCCTCTCTCCTGGAGGCGCTCAGTCAGACCCAGTGTTGACACGTGGCAAGACGCTCCTCGGGGCGCATCTTGCTTGGGCCTCTCTCCTGGAGGCGCTGAGTCAGACCCAGTGTTGGCATGTGGCAAGACACTCCTCGGGGCGCGTCTTGGTTGGGCCTCTCTCCTGGAGGCGCTCATTCAGACCCAGTGTTGACATGTGGCAAGACGCTCCTCTGGGCGCGTCTTGCTTGGGCCTCTCTCCTGGAGGCGCTCAGTCAGACCGAGTGCTGAAATAAGGCAAGACGCTCCTCGGGGCGCGTCTTGCTGGGGCCTCTCTCCTGGAGGTGCTCAATCAGACCCAGTGGTGACACGTGGCAAGACGCTCCTCTGGGCACGTCTTGCTTGGGCCTCTCTCCTGGAGGAGCTCAGTCAGACCCAGTGGTGACACGTGGCAAGACGCTCCTCGGGGCGCATCTTGCTTGGGCCTCTCTCCTGGAGGCGCTCAGTCAGACACAGTGTTGACATGTGGCAAGACACTCCTCGGGGCGCGTCTTGCTTGGGCTTCTCTCATGGAGGCCCTCAGTAAGACCCATTGTTGACATGTGGAAAGAAGCTCCTCGGGGCGCGTCTTGCTTTGGCTTCTCTCCTGGAGGCCCTCAGTCAGACCCATTGTTGACATGTGGCAAGAGGCTCCTCGGGGCGCGTATTGCTTGGGCCTCTCTCCTGGATGCCCTCTGTCAGACCCAGTGTTGACGTGTGGCAAGACTCTCCTCGGGGTGCGTCTTGCTTGGACCTCTCTCCTGGAGGCGCTCAGTCGAACCGAGTAGTGACATGTGGCAAGACGCTCCTCGGGGCGCGTCTTGCTTGGGCTTCTCTCCTGGAGGCCCTCAGTCAGACCCATTGTTGACATGTGGCAAGACGCTCCTCGGGGCGCTTCTTGCTTGGGCCTCTCTCCTGGAGGCGCTCAGTCAGACAGAGTTCTGACATGTGGCAAGACGCTCCTCGGGGCGCGTCTTGCTGGGGCCTCTCTCCTGGAGGCGCTCAGTCAGACCCAGTGTTGACATGTGTCAAGACGCTCCTCGGGCGTTTCTTGCTTGCGCCTCTCTCCTGGAGGCGCTCAGTCAGACCCAGAGGTGACATGTGGCAAGACGCTCCTTGGGCCTCTCTCCTGGAGGCGCTCAGTCAGACCCAGTGTTGACATGTGGCAAGACGCTCCTCGGGGCGCTTCTTGCTTGGGCCTCTCTCCTGGAGGTGCTCAGTCAGACCCAGAGGAGACATGTGTCAAGACGCTCCTCGGGGCGCGTCTTGCTTGGGCCTCTCTCCTGGAGGCGCTCAGTCAGACCGAGTGCTGACATGTTGCAAGACGCTCCTCCGGGCGCGTCTTGCTTGGGCCTCTCTCCTGGAGACGCTCAGTCAGACCCAGTGTTCACATTTGGCAAGACGCTCCTCGGGGCTCGTCTTGCTTGGGCCTCTCTCCTGGAGGCGCTCAGTCAGACCCAGTGTTGACACGTGGCAAGACGCTCCTCGGGGCGCATCTTGCTTGGGCCTCTCTCCTGGAGGCGCTGAGTCAGACCCAGTGTTGGCATGTGGCAAGACACTCCTCGGGGCGCGTCTTGGTTGGGCCTCTCTCCTGGAGGCGCTCATTCAGACCCAGTGGTGACATGTGGCAAGACGCTCCTCGGGGCGCGTATTGCTTGGGCCTCTCTCCTGAATGCCCTCTGTCAGACCGAGTGTTGACATGTGGCAAGACTCTCCTCGGGGCGCGTCTTGCTTGGGCTTCTCTCATGGAGTTCCTCAGTCCGACCCAGTGTTGACATGTGGCAAGACGCTCCTCTGGGCGCGTCTTGCTTGGGCTTCTCTCCTGGAGGCCCTCAGTCAGACCCATTGTTGACATGTGGCAAGACACTGCTCGGGGCGCGTCTTGCTTGGGCCTCTCTAATGGAGGCGCTCAGTCAGACCGAGTGCTGACATAAGGCAAGACGCGCCCCGAGGAGCGTCTTGCCACGTGTCAACACTGGGTCTGATTGAGGGCCTTCTGGAGAGAGGCCCAAGCAAGATGCGCCCCGAGGACCGTCTTGCCACATGTCACTACTCGGTCTGACTGAGTGCCTCCGGGGCACATGTCAGCACTCGGTCGGACTGAGCGCCTCCAGGAGAGAGGCCAAAGCAAGAAGCGCCCCGAGGAGCGTCTTGCCACATGTCAACACTGGGTCTAATTGAGCGCCTCCAGGAGAGATGCCCAAGCAAGATGCGCCCCGAGGAGCGTCTTGCCACATGTCATTACTCGGTCTGACTGAGCGCCTCCAGGAGAGAGGTCCATGCAAGACGCGCCCCGAGGAGAGTCTTGCCACATGTCAACACTGGGTCTGACTGAGCGCCTCCAGGAGAGAGGCCCAAGCAAGACGCGCCCCGAGGAGCGTCTTGCCACGTGTCAACACTGGGTCTGACTTAGCGCCTCCAGGAGAGAGGCCCAAGCAAGGTGCGCCCCGAGGGGCGTCTTGCCACGTGTCACCACTGGGTCTGACTGAGCTCCTCCAGGAGAGAGGCCCCAGCAAGACGCGCCCCGAGGAGCGTCTTGCCTTATGTCAGCACTCGGTCTGACTGAGCGCCTCCATTAGAGAGGCCCAAGCAAGACGTGCCCCGAGGAGCGTCTTGCCACATGTCACTACTCGGTCTAACTGAGCGCCTCCAGGAGAGAGGTCCAAGCAAGACGCGCCCCGAGGAGCGCCTTGCCAAATGTCACTACTCGGTCTGACTGAGCGCCTCCAGGAGGGGGGTCCAAGCAAGACGCGCCCCGAGGAGCATCTTGCCACATGTCACTACTCGGTCTGACTGAGCGCCTCCAGGAGAGAGGCCCAAGCAAGACGTGCCCCGAGGAGCGTCTTGCCACATGTCAACAATGGGTCTGACTGAGGGCCTCCAGGAGAGAAGCCCAAGCAAGACGCGCCCAGAGGAGCGTCTTGCCACATGTCAACACTGGGTCGGACTGAGGAACTCCATGAGAGAAGCCCAAGCAAGACGCGCCCCGAGGAGAGTCTTGCTACATGTCAACACTCGGTCTGACAGAGGGCATTCAGGAGAGAGGCCCAAGCAAGAAGCTCCCCGAGGAGCGTCTTGCCACATGTCAACACTGGGTCTGACTGAGCGCCTCCAGGAGAGAGGCCTGAGGAGCGTCTTGCCACATGTCACCTCTGGGTCTTACTGAGCGCCACCAGGTGAGAGGCGCAAGCAAGAAACGCCCGAGGAGCGTCTTGACACATGTCAACACTGGGTCTGACTGAGCGCCTCCAGGAGAGAGGCCCCAGCAAAGACGCGCCCCGAGGAGCGTCTTGCCACATGTCAACAATGGGTCTGACTGATGGCCTCCAGGAGAGAAGCCCAAGCAAGACGCGCCCCGAGGAGCGTCTTGCCACATGTCAACACTGGGTCTAATTGAGCGCCTCCAGGAGAGAGGCCCAAGCAAGACGCGCCCCGAGGAGCGTCTTGCCACATGTCACTACTCGGACTGACTGAGCGCCTCCAGGAGAGAGGTCCAAGCAAGACGTGCCCCGAGGAGAGTCTTGCCACATGTCAACACTGGGTCTGACAGAGGGCATCCAGGAGAGAGGCCCAAGCAATACGCGCCCCGAGGAGCTTCTTTCCACATGTCAACAATGGGTCTTACTGAGGGCCTCCATGAGAGAAGCCCAAGCAAGACGCGCCCCGAGGAGTGTCTTGCCACATGTCAACACTGTGTCTGACTGAGCGCCTCCAGGAGAGAGGCCCAAGCAGGACGCGCCCCGAGGAGCGTCTTGCCACGTGTCAACACTGGGTCTGACTTAGCGCCTCCAGGAGAGAGGCCCAAGCAAGATGCGCCCCGAGGAGCGTCTTGCCACGTGTCACCACTGGGTCTGACTGAGCTCCTCCAGGAGAGAGGCCCAAGCAAGACGCGCCCAGAGGAGCGTCTTGCCACGTGTCACCACTGGGTCTGATTGAGCACCTCCAGGAGAGAGGTCCCAGCAAGACGTGCCCCGAGGAGCGTCTTGCCTTATGTCAGCACTCGGTCTGACTGAGCGCCTCCAGGAGAGAGGCCCAAGCAAGACGCGCCCCGAGGAGCGTCTTGCCACATGTCATTACTCGGTCTAACTGAGCGCCTCCAGGAGAGAGGTCCAAGCAAGACGCGCCCCGAGGAGCGTCTTGCCAAATGTCACTACTCGGTCTGACTGAGCGCCTCCAGGAGGGAGGTCCAAGCAAGACGCGCCCCGAGGAGCGTCTTGCCACATGTCACTACTCGGTCTGACTGAGCGCCTCCAGGAGAGAGGCCCAAGCAAGACGTGCCCCGAGGAGCGTCTTGCCACATGTCAACAATGGGTCTGACATAGGGCCTCCAGGAGAGAAGCCCAAGCAAGATGCGCCCAGAGGAGCGTCTTGCCACATGTCAACACTGGGTCTGACTGAGCGCCTCCAGGAGAGAGACCCAAGCAAGACACGCCCCGAGGAGCGTCTTGACATATGTCAACACTGGGTCGGACTGAGGGCCTCCATGAGAGAAGCCCAAGCAAGACGCGCCCCGAGGAGAGTCTTGCCACATGTCAACACTCGGTCTGACAGAGGGCATTCAGGAGAGAGGCCCAAGCAATACGCGCCCCGAGGAGCGTCTTGCCACATGTCACCACTGGGTCTGAATGAGCGCCTCCAGGAGAGAGGCCCAAGCAAGACGCGCCCCGAGGAGCGTCTTGCCACATGTCAACACTGGGTCTGACTGAGTGCCTCCAGGAGAGAGGCCCAAGCAAGACGCGCCCCGAGGAGCGTCTTGCCACATGTCAACACTGGGTCTGACTGAGCGCCTCCAGGAGAGAGGCCCAAGCAAGATGCGCCCCAAGGAGCGTCTTGCCACATGTCAACAATGGGTCTGACTGAGGGCCTCCAGGAGAGAGGCCCAAGCAAGATGCGCCCGAAGGAGCGTCTTGCCACATGTCAACACTGGGTCTGACAGAGGGCCTCCAGGAGAGAGGACCAATCAAGACGCGCCCCGAGGAGCGTCTTGCCACATGTCACCTCTGGTTCTGACTGAGCGCCTCCAGGAGAGAGGCCCAAGCAAGACGCGCCCCGAGGAGCATCTTGTCACATGTCAACACTGGGTCTGTCGGAGCGCCTCCAGGAGAGAAGCCCAAGCAAGACGCGCCCCGAGGAGCGTCTTGCCACATGTCAACAATGGGTCTGACAGAGGGCCTCCACGAGAGAGGCCCAAGCAAGACGTGCCCCGAGGATCGTCAGGCCACATGTCACTACTCAGTCTGACTGAGCGCCTCCAGGAGAGAGGCCCAAGCAAGACGCGCCCCGAGGAGCGTCTTGCCACATGTCAGCACTCGGTCTGACTGAGCGCCTCCAGGAGAGAGGCCCAAGCAAGACGCGCCCCGAGGAGCGTCTTGCCACATGTCAACAATGGGTCTGACTGAGGGCCTCCAGGAGAGAAGCCCAAGCAACACGCGGCCCGAGGAGCGTCTTGCAACATGTCAGCACTCGGTCTGTCTGAGCGCCTCCAGGAGAGAGGCCCAAGCAAGACGCGCCCCTAGGTGCGTCTTGCCACATGCCAACAATGGGTCTGACTGAGGGCCTCCAGGAGAGAAGCCCAAGCAAGACGCGCCCCGAGGAGCGTCTTGACACATGTCAACACTGGGTATGACAGAGGGCCTCCAGGAGAGAGGCCCAAGCAAGACGCGCCCCGAGGAGTGTCTTGCCACATGTCACCACTTGGTCTGACTGAGCCCCTCCAGGAGAGAGGCCCAAGCAACACGCGCCCCGAGGAGCGTCAGGCCACATGTCACTACTCAGTCTGACTGAGCGCCTCCAGGAGAGAGGCCCAAGCAAGACGCGCCCCGAGGAGCGTCTTGCCACATGTCAACAATGGGTCTTACTGAGGGCCTCCAGGAGAGAAGCCCAAGCAAGATGCGCCCCGAGGAGCTTCTTGCCACCTGTCAGCACTCGGTCTGACTGAGCGCCTCCAGGAGAGAGGCCAAAGCAAGACGCGCCCCGAGGAGCGTCTTGACACATGTCAACACTGGGTCTGACAGAGGGCCTCCATGAGAGAGGCCCAAGCAAGACGCGCCCCGAGGAGTTTCTTGCCACATGTCAACACTGGGTCTGACAGAGGGCCTCCAGGAGAGAGGCCCAAGCAAGATGCGCCCCGAGGATTGTCTTGCCACATGTCACCACTTGGTCTGACTGAGCGCCTCCAGGAGAGAGGCCCAAGCAACACGCGCCCCGAGGAGCGTCAGGCCACATGTCACTACTCAGTCTGACTGAGCGCCTCCAGGAGAGAGGCCCAAGCAAGACGCGCCCCGAGGAGCGTCTTGCCACGTGTCAACACTGGGTCTGATTGAGGGCCTTCTGGAGAGAGGCCCAAGCAAGACGCGCCCCGAGGAGCTTCTTGCCACATGTCAGCACTCGGTCTGACTGAGTGCTTCCAGGAGAGAGGCCAAAGCAAGACGCCCCCCGAGGAGCGTCTTGACACATGTCAACACTGGGTCTGACAGAGGGCCTCCATGAGAGAGGCCCAAGCAAGACGCGCCCCGAGGAGCGTCTTGCCACATGTCACTACTCGGTCATACTGAGCGCCTCAGGGAGAGAGGTCCAAGCAAGACGTGCCCCGAGGAGCGTCTTGCCACATGTCAACAATGGGTCTGACTGAGGGCCTCCAGGAGAGAAGCCCAAGCAAGACGCGCCCCGAGGAGCGTCTTGCCACATGTCAACACTGGGTCTGACTGAGCGCCTCCAGGAGAGAGGCCGAAGCAAGACACGCCCCGAGGAGCGTCTTGACACATGTCAACACTGGGTCTGACTGACGGCCTCCATGAGAGAAGCCCAAGCAAGACGCGCCCCGAGGAGAGTCTTGCCACATGTCAACACTCGGTCTGACAGAGGGCATCCAGGAGAGAGGCCCAAGCAATATGCGCCCCGAGGAGCGTCTTGCCACTTAAACCCACAACCTAGCACTGAGGACAGAGGGACTTTATTTAAATTAGTACTTAATGGAAACGATACATAATGATACATAAGAGCCATGTCACACATTCAGCCTAGGAATAGTAGCATTGTGCACTATTAAAAATATACACATCAATTGCTCGAATCCCATTGTTGCAAAGTAAAACTCTAATAAAACTCTAGTCTGACATCAACAGAGAAGACTTAGTGTATGTACTACAAATACAGCATTAGGATTTAGAGTGGACCGTGCACCTTGTGAACCATCAGAGGCTTATGACGCAACATATCTTCCAGTTGCTATTAGACAATTTATAATTCTCGACCATTTTTCGGAACTGGTTTCTTGGGTCCGTGAGTAAATGCCATTAGTACTTAATGGAAACGATACATAATGATACATAAGAGCCATGTCGTACATTCAGCCTAGGAATAGTAGCATTGTGCACTATTAAAAATATACACATCAATTGCTCGAATCCCATTGTTGCAAAGTAAAACTCTAATAAAACTCTAGTCCGACATCAACAGAGAAGACTTAGTGTATGTACTACAAATACAGCATTAGGATTTCGAGTGGACCGTGCACCTTGTGAACCATCAGAGGCTTATGACGCAACATATCTTCCAGTTGCTATTAGACAAGTTATAATTCTCGACCATTTTTCGGAACTGGTTTCTTGGGTCCGTGAGTAAATGCCAAATGAGATGATAGTCCTTAAGTAAGTTCCTGGCGATCCCATGTCACGCTCTTGCCCATCAGCCGGTGAACGCTGAGACGGAACTCGATGAGAGCAATGTATTTTTTAAGTGCTCCGAATGTACTTCTAACAAGCGTGCGATTCACTTTGTGAGTAAACCGCAGCTGCAGCTGATTCAAACAGTCGAGCCAACTTTCTACATCACAATATGCGTTTTGTAGTTAGTCGAGTTACCTTTTGTGTGGCGCATGCACGGGTCGTTATCGTCCAGCTCCCAGCTTAGAGAGTCCTGTATTGACACAGACGTCAATTCATCTCGATGTCATGCAACACACAAAGTCT
Source organism: Nothobranchius furzeri (assembly GCF_043380555.1). Lineage (NCBI taxonomy): Eukaryota > Metazoa > Chordata > Actinopteri > Cyprinodontiformes > Nothobranchiidae > Nothobranchius > Nothobranchius furzeri. The sequence goes on along the minus strand of NC_091744.1, from coordinate 30,503,315 downwards.
GTCGCATACAGGTGGGTTAACACATGTACGATACCTTTTTGTGTGGCGCATGCACGGGTTGTTAGCGTCCAGCTCCCAGCTTAGAGAGTCCTGTATTGACACAGACGTCAATACATCTCGATGTCATGCAACACACAAAGTCTGTCGCATACAGGTGGGTTAGCACATGTACGATACCTTTTGTGTGGCGCATGCACGGGTCGTTAGCGTCCAGCTCCCGGCTTATAGAGAGTCCTGTATTGACACAGACGTCAATACATCTCGATGTCATGCAACACACAAAGTCTGTCGCATACAGGTGGGTTAACACACATGTACGATGTGTGCGATGGCACGCCCAGTTTACAATGGGACACGACGATGATCATTGTTAACCAAACTCTTGTTTCTCACGACAGGTGGTAGCGTTGTCTCCTGCACCTGGTCTTCGTGCACAGAGGGTGCTGTAATGTGCTCGTCATAGTCGCGATCGTTGTCACTCGAATCCGTTGTTCTCACGACAGGTGGTAGCGTTGTCTCCTGCATGTTGTCTTCACGTGCGGCAAGCGTTGTGCTGTGCTCGTTATAATGGTTGTCTTCGTACAAAGGGGGTGTTGAATACTCCTTCGCGAGTAGTGTAGGAGGTGGTGTGATGGGACGGTTCTCAGAGGCGTTATGTGAGCGTACCACCATGGCCTGAGCAACTGCGACTACTGAGAGTACACCCAGTACAGACAGCGAGATCTTTTTTTTTCTTGGGTGTTGTACGTGTGGGTACAGCCGCTTTAATGGCAGTGAGAGCAAGTGGGCAAATGTATTTATAGGTCACTAGCAGAAACTAAGGCACGTGGTCAGAGTGTAATCGTAACCACCGTAGCTCTTGTCATAATTTAATATACATAGAAATCAGAAACGGGCATGTCAGGATAGACATCGCGAGTGATAATGCGGCCAGTATCTGTGTCCGCTTGAGAGCACCTTGTTGTTCTACTGTGGTGCCCACGCCGCCAGGTATGTAAATGTCATCGACCTCCTTTATATACGCATACGCTAAAGACCGTATATTCTCTATGGATTTGAACACGTCCTTTGTTTCGCGTAACGCTTGAGCTGTGTCGAGCGTGATGTTGTGAGTGTACGCCAGTGTTTCACGTGCACCGAGGTCCGAAAGGGCGTGCGCTACAACTATTAACCTTGGTTTGGGAGTGTGGCGAAACGCTCGCTCCGCTGTAATGGGCGGATGCAATGTTATCACCTGGTGCGTTTCGTTAGTCGGGTCGTAACACACCGGTCCGTCACACGGACCGTCACATTGTATGGGCCACAGTAAGGACAACACGCCGCCGACCGTGACTTCGCACTCGACCGCGGTGGTGTTATCGATTTGCAAAGGATCACATACGCCTCTCCAGTCGCAATGAGGCACATTGTAGTCGACGCGACCGTCGGTCACCATAGCTTTCGTCAGCCAACACACTCGATTGCCCTTCGAAACATCGGCGATCAACGTGAGCTTAGAGGTCGACGTCGCTTTACTGTACGCCAGGATATCCGTGTGTGAGTGCACGCTCGACGTCGATTGACAACCGGTCATGTCAGACCTGATCAGACCTTCTGAACACATGACCATTAGTTGTTGTGCGGCCGAGAGTATCGCGATCATACCGTTGAGATGTGTAGAAATCGCGTACATGCCAGCCTTCCACGTTTCCAAAATTTCCAGCAGTCTAGAGGGACTTGTCTTAGCGCGCACGGCTGTGCTGAATTTGCGTTGGGTAGACACAACGGCTTCTACCTCGCTTAGGATCTGTGGGCTCATGTACTCGTGGTAGGCCAAGACGTGTATAGTCGAGCGCGGTGACGCCCCGAACACTTGACCCGGTTTTGTTGTGGCGATATGCGTGTCCAGTAACGGGGCAAAGTCCGCATGTCTAGCGTGTATTGATTTTACAGCTCGCTCATACCCCAACAGTACGGTCCGTAGAAGTTTGTTCACTTGTTTCCATGCGCTCGTAGAACACAGGACATCGCAACCTCTGTGATACTCAAGTAAAGCGTCAAACACCAGCTGCTTGCACGTTGGAAATACAATCGGTAGTAACTTCTTACTCCACTCTATGTTGAACTCGTATAGTATGTATATGGGCGGTTGCGGCGGTTTGCGCATTTTCTATCTACCCTCCGCTAATATGACTCTGTGGTCTGTCTCCTGAGATGGTGCGGTTGGAACTTGCGAGAGTGCACTATCGACGGTCGGCGTTTCCATTTCGTCAACTGCCATTTTCAGCCGCTGGCAAACGGCCGTCGACGGTCGATGCGAGACACCAACATAACGTTAGACCGCGACCCTCATGCCAGTTTTCTGTAGTACTGGTTGTAGTTTCTGGTGCACACTCGAAACGCCATTACGATCACAATTACGTTGATTAATAAATCCAGTGTTGTAGCGACTGCAGCCAGCGCCGTCGCGCAACTTGTGTCGGTGTTATCTCTCGATACTTTCATTCCTATCCGAGCGTATGCAGAATCTACGGATCTGGTGAAGTTGCTTGTCACTAGCTTGTGCACGTTTGATATGGCACTTTGCGTGAGACTCGCACAACCTGCAGTGGCGACTGTCGCGTCAGTGCAAAGTTTTTCCGATATATCGCTCGCAACATCGTTTGTCATTTGCTGTACACTGCGCACACTGGCCGCGAGGTCGCGGAGAGGGTCTTCGTTACGAGTTGTTTAATATCCGCTGACTTGCCGATTCAATTCTGGTGGCGCTGACCCAAACGAGAACGCTTTTAAGGCGCATGTCGTGGTAACTCTGGTAGCGCCGTGGTTGAAGAGGACGATCATCTTTAGCAATAGTTCATCTCGAAGCACAACGATGGTGAGGGCGACGGGTTGGCCGGTTCCGCCTTCAGGCCACTCGGTTGCCGCTAGATTGCCCAATGCCACACACGCAGACGAACCCTGTACACACTCAATGACCCGTGTGCGATCGTTGATTTCTGCTAGTACGTTTGCTAGTTCTAAGTGCTTCCACGGATCGGGCGTGGGCACGCGCTTGTTTTAGAGGCGTTTTCGCGCAGCCTCTACCCTGCACGACCGCTCGTGGCCGCACTAGCTATATTTATCTTTATTTGTTTCACACACACACACACACACACACACACACACACACACACACACACACACACACACACACACACACACACACAGGCCCTTGCGTGCAAACCCCGGTCAGGTCTGCAGTGTACACATCAGAGACATGATGTGCTTTCACAGAACTGAGGTTGTTCATTACTAAATGACTTTTACAGGAATATTGTTATTATACTATTCAACAGGTTGATCATAATAATGGGTATTAAACCCACAATCTAGCACTGAGGACAGAGGGACTTTATTTAAATTAGTACTTAATGGAAACGATACATAATGATACATAAGAGCCATGTCATACATTCAGCCTAGGAATAGTAGCATTGTGCATTATTAAAAATATACAGATCAATTGCTCGAATCCCATTGTCGCAAAGTAAAACTCTAATAAAACTCTAGTCTGACATCAACAGAGAAGACTTAGTGTATGTACTACAAATACAGCATTAGGATTTCGAGTGGACCGTGCACCTTGTGAACCATCAGAGGCTTATGACGCAACATATCTTCCAGTTGCTATTAGACAAGTTATAATTCTCGACCATTTTTCGGAACTGGTTTCTTGGGTCCGTGAGTAAATGCCAAATGAGATGATAGTCCTTAAGTAAGTTCCTGGCGATCCCATGTCACGCTCTTGCCCATCAGCCGGTGAATGCTGAGACGGAACTTGATGAGAGCGATGTATTTTTTAAGTGCTCCGAATGTACTTCTAACAAGCGTGCGATTCACTTCGTGAGTAAACCGCAGCTGCAGCTGATTCAAACAGTCGAGCCAACTTTCTACATCACAATATGCGTTTTGTAGTTAGTCAAGTTACCTTTTGTGTGGCGCATGCACGGGTCGTTAGCGTCCAGCTCCCAGCTTAGAGAGTCCTGTATTGACACAGACGTCAATACATCTCGATGTCATGCAACACACAAAGTCTGTCACATACAGGTGGGTTAACACATGTACGATACCTTTTGTGTGGCGCATGCACGGGTCGTTAGCGTCCAGCTCCTGGCTTATAGAGAGTCCTGTATTGACACAGACGTCAATACATCTCGATGTCATGCAACACACAAAGTCTGTCGCATACAGGTGGGTTAACACACATGTACGATGTGTGCGATGGCGCGCCCGTTTACAATGGGACACGACGATGATCATTGTTAACCAAACTCTTGTTTCTCACGACAGGTGGTAGCGTTGTCTCCTGCACCTGGTCTTCGTGCACAGAGGGTGTTGTAATGTGCTCGTCATAGTCGCGATCGTTGTCACTCGAATCCGTTTTTCTCACGACAGGTGGTAGCGTTGTCTCCTGCATGTTGTCTTCGCGTGCGGCAAGCGTTGTGCTGTGCTCGTTATAATGGTTGTCTTCGTACAAAGGGGGTGTTGAATACTCCTTCGCGAGTAGTCTAGGAGGTGGTGTGATGGAACGTATCTCAGAGGCGTTATGTGAGCGTACCACCATGGCCTGAGCAACTGCGACTACTGAGAGTACACCCAGTACAGACTTCGAGATAAATTTTTTTTCTTGGGTGTTGTACGTGTGGGTACAGCCGCTTTAATGGCAGTGAGAGCAAGTGGGCAAATGTATTTATAGGTCACTAGCAGAAACTAAGGCACGTGGTCAGAGTGTAATCGTAACCACCTAAAGTAGCTCTTGTCATAATTTAATATACATAGAAATCAGAAACGGGTATGTCAGGATAGACATCGCGAGTGATAATGCGGCCAGTATCTGTGTGCGCTTGAGAGCACCTTGTTGTTCTACTGTGGTGCCCACGCCGCCGGGTCTGTAAATGTCATCGACCTTCTTTATATACGCATACGCTAAAGACCGTATATTCTCTATGGATTTGAACACGTCCTTTGTTTCGCGTAACGCTTGAGCTGTCTCGAGCGTGATGTTGTGAGTGTACACCAGTGTTTCGCGTGCACCGAGGTCCGAAAGGGCGTGCGCTACAACTATTAACCTTGGTTTGGGAGTGTGGCGAAACGCTCGCTCCGCTGTAATGGGCAGATGCAATGTTATCACCTGGTACGTTTCGTTAGTCGGGTCGTAACACACCGGTCCGTCACACGGACCGTCACATTGTATGGGGCTTCTACTATTCAACAGGTTGATCATAATAATGTGTATTAAAACCACAACCTAGCACTGAGGACAGAGGGACTTTATTTAAATTAGTACTTAATAGAAACGATACATAATGATACATACGAGCCATGTCATACATTCAGCCTAGGAATAGTAGCATTGTGCACTATTAAAAATATACACATCAATTGCTCGAATCCCATTGTTGCAAAGTAAAACTCTAATAAAACTCTAGTCTGACATCAACAGAGAAGACTTAGTGTATGTACTACAAATACAGCATTAGGATTTCGAGTGGACCGTGCACCTGGTGAACCATCAGAGGCTTATGACGCAACATATCTTCCAGTTCTGACTGAGCGCCTCCAGGAGAGAGGCCCAAGCAAGACCCGCCCCGAGGAGCGTCTTGCCACATGTCACTACTCGGTCTAACTGAGCGCCTCCAGGAGAGAGGTCCAAGCAAGACACGCCCCGAGGAGCGTCTTGCCACATGTCACTACTCGGTCTGACTGAGCGCCTCCAGGAGGGAGGTCCAAGCAAGACGCGCCCCGAGGAGCGTCTTGCCACATGTCACTACTCGGTCTGACTGAGCACCTCCAGGAGAGAGGCCCAAGCAAGACGTGCCCCGAGGAGCGTCTTGCCAAATGTCAACAATGGGTCTGACTGAGGGCCTCCAGGAGAGAAGCCCAAGCAAGACGCGCCCCGAGGAGCGTTTTGCCACATGTCAACACTGGGTCTGACTGAGGGCCTCCAGGAGAGAAGCCCAAGCAAGATGTGCCCCGAGGAGCGTCTTGCCACATGTCAGCACTCAGTCTGACTGAGCGCCTCCAGGAGAGAGGCCCAAGCAAGACGCGCCCCGAGGAGCGTCTTGCCACATGTCAACACTGGGTCTGACTGAGCGCCTCCAGGAGAGAGGCCCAAGCAAGACGCGCCCCGAGGAGCGTCTTGCCACATGTGAACACTGGGTCTGACTGAGCGCCTCCAGGAGAGAGGCCCAAGCAAGACGCGCCCGGAGGAGCGTCTTGCAACATGTCAGCACTCGGTCTGACTGAGCGCCTCCAGGAGAGAGGCCCAAGCAAGACGCGCCCCGAGGAGCGTCTTGCCACATGTCAACACTGGGTCTGACTGAGCGCCTCCAGGAGAGAGGCCCGAGGAGCGTATTGCCACATGTCACCTCTGGGTCTGACTGAGCGCCTCCAGGAGAGAGGCGCAAGCAAGAAACGCCCGAGGAGCGTCTTGACACATGTCAACACTGGGTCTGACTGAGCGCCTCCAGGAGAGAGGCCCCAGCAAGACGCGCCCCGAGGAGCGTCTTGCCACATGTCACTACTCGGTCTGACTGAGCGCCTCCAGGAGAGAGGTCCAAGCAACACGCGCCCCGAGGAGCGTCTTGCCACATGTCAACACTGGGTCTGACTGAGTGCCTCCATGAGAGAAGCCCCAGCAAGATGCGCCCCGAGGAGCATCTTGCCACATGTCACTACTCGGTCTGACTGAGCGCCTCCAGGAGAGAGGCCCAAGCAAGACGTGCCCCGAGGAGCGTCTTGCCACATGTCAACAATGGGTCTGACTGAGGGCCTCCAGGAGAGAAGCCCAAGCAAGAAGCGCCCCGAGGAGCGTCTTGCCACATGTCAACACTGGGTCTGACTGAGCGCTTCCAGGAGAGAGGCCCAAGCAAGACACGGCCCGAGAAGCGTCTTGACACATGTCAACACTGGGTCTGACTGAGGGCCTCCATGAGAGAAGCCCAAGCAAGACGCGCCCCGAGGAGAGTCTTGCCCCTGTCAACACTGGGTCTGACAGAGGGCATCCAGGAGAGAGGCCCAAGCAATACGCGCCCCGAGGAGCGTCTTGCCACATGTCAACAATGGGTCTGACTGAGGGCCTCCAGGAGAGAAGCCAAAGCAAGACGCGCCCCGAGGAGCTTCTTTCCACATGTCAACAATGGGTCTTACTGTGGGCCTCCATGAGAGAAGCCCAGGCAAGACGCGCCCCGAGGAGTGTCTTGCCACATGTCAACACTGTGTCTGACTGAGCGCCTCCAGGAGAGAGGCCCAAGCAAGACTCGCCCCGAGGAGCGTCTTGCCACGTGTCAACACTGGGTCTGACAGCGCCTCCAGGAGAGAGGCCCAAGCAAGATGCGCCCCGAGGAGCGTCTTGCCACGTGTCACCACTGGGTCTGACTGAGCTCCTCCAGGAGAGAGGCCCAAGCAAGACGCGCCCAGAGGACCGTCTTGCCACGTGTCACCACTGGGTCTGATTGAGCACCTCCAGGAGAGAGGCCCCAGCAAGACGCGCCCCGAGGAGCGTCTTGCCTTATGTCAGCACTCGGTCTGACTGAGCGCTTCCAGGAGAGAGGCCCAAGCAAGACGCGCCCCGAGGAGCGTCTTGCCACATGTCACTACTCGGTCTAACTGAGTGCCTCCAGGAGAGAGGTCCAAGCAAGATGCGCCCCGAGGAGCGTCTTGCCAAATGTCACTACTCGGTCTGACTGAGCGCCTCCAGGAGGGAGGTCCAAGCAAGACGCGCCCCGAGGAGCGTCTTGCAACATGTCACTACTCGGTCTGACTGAGCGCCTCCAGGAGAGAGGCCCAAGCAAGACGTGCCCCGAGGAAAGTCTTGCCACATGTCAACAATGGGTCTGACTGAGGGCCTCCAGGAGAGAAGCCCAAGCAAGATGCGTCTTGCTTGGGCCTCTCTCCTGGAGGCGCTCAGTCAGACCGAGTAGTGACATGTGGCAAGACGCTTCTCGGGGCGCGTCTTGCTTGGGCCTCTCTCCTGGAGGCGCTCAGTCAGACCCAGTGTTGACATGTGGCAAGATGCTCCTCTGGGCGCATCTTGCTTGGGCTTCTCTCCTGGAGGCCCTCAGTCAGACCCATTGTTGACATGTGGCAAGACGCTCCTCGGGGCACGTCTTGCTTGGGCCTCTCTCCTGGAGGCGCTCAGTCAGACCGAGTAGTGACATGTGGCAAGACGCTCCTCGGGGCGCGTCTTGCTTGGACCTCCCTCCTGGAGGCGCTCAGTCAGACCGAGTAGTGACATTTGGCAAGACGCTCCTCGGGGCGCGTCTTGCTTGGACCTCTCTCCTGGAGGCGCTCAGTTAGACCGAGTAGTGACATGTGGCAAGACGCTCCTCGGGGCGCGTCTTGCTTGGGCCTCTATCCTGGAAGCGCTCAGTCAGACCGAGTGCCGACATAAGGCAAGACGCTCCTCGGGGCGCGTCTTGCTGGGGCCTCTCTCCTGGAGGTGCTCAATCAGACCCAGTGGTGACACGTGGCAAGACGCTCATCTGGGCGCGTCTTGCTTGGGCCTCTCTCCTGGAGGAGCTCAGTCAGACCCAGTGGTGACACTTGGCAAGACGCTCCTCGGGGCGCATCTTGCTTGGGCCTCTCTCCTGGAGGCGCTAAGTCAGACCCAGTGTTGACACGTGGCAAGACGCTCCTCGGGGCGCGTCTTGCTTGGGCCTCTCTCCTGGAGGCGCTCAGTCAGACACAGTGTTGACATGTGGCAAGACACTCCTCGGGGCGCGTCTTGCTTGGGCTTCTCTCATGGAGGCCCACAGTAAGACCCATTTTTGACATCTGGAAAGAAGCTCCTCGGGGCGCGTCTTGCTTTGGCTTCTCTCCTAGAGGCCCTCAGTCAGACCCATTGTTGACATGTGGCAAGACGCTCCTCGGGGCGCGTATTGCTTGGGCCTCTCTCATGGAGGCCCTCAGTCAGACCCAGTGTTGACATGTGTCAAGACGCTCCTCGGGGCGTGTCTTGCTTGGGACTCTCTCCTGGAGGCGCTCAGTCAGACCCAGTGTTGACATGTGACAAGACGCTCCTCGGGGCGCTTCTTGCTTGGGCTTCTCTCCTGGAGGCCCTCAGTCAGACCCATTGTTGACATGTGGCAAGACGCTCCTCGGGGCACGTCTTGCTTGGGCCTCTCTCCTGGAGGCGCTCAGTCAGACCGAGTAGTGACATGTGGCAAGAAGCTCCTCGAGGCGCGTCTTGCTGGGCCTTCTCTCATGGAGGCACTCAGTCAGACCCAGTGTTGACATGTGGCAAGACGCTCCTCGGGGCGCGTGTTGCTTGGACCTCTCTCCTGGAGGCGCTCAGTCAGACCGAGTAGTGACATGTGGCAAGACGCTCCTCGGGGCGCGTCTTGCTGGGGCCTCTCTCCTGGAGGCGCTCAGTCAGACCCAGTGTTGACATGTGTCAAGACGCTCCTCGGGCGTTTCTTGCTTGCGCCTCTCTCCTGGAGGCGCTCAGTCAGACCCAGAGGTGACATGTGGCAAGACGCTCCTCTGGCCTCTCTCCTGAAGGCGCTCAGTCAGACCCAGTGTTGACATGTGGCAAGACGCTCCTCGGGGCGCGTCTTGCTGGGGCTTCTCTCATGGAGGCAATCAGTCAGACCCAGTGTTGACATGTGGCAAGATGCTCCTCGGGGCACGTCTTGCTTGGGCCTCTCTCCTGGAGGCGCTCAGTCAGACCCAGAGGAGACATGTGTCAAGACGCTCCTCGGGGAGCGTCTTGCTTGGGCCTCTCTCCTGGAGGCGCTCAGTCAGACCCAGTGTTCACATGTGGCAAGACGCTCCTCGGGGCGCGTCTTGCTTGGGCCTCTCTCCTGGAGGCGCTCAGTCAGACCCAGTGTTGACATGTGGCAAGACGCTCCTCGGGGCGCGTCTTGCTTGGGCCTCCTTCCTGGAGGCGCTCAGTCAGACCGAGTGCTGACATGTGGCAAGACGCTCCTCGGGGCACATCTTGCTTGGGCTTCTCTCCTGGAGGCCCTCAGTCAGACCCAGTGTTGACATGTGGCAAAACACTCCTCGGGGCGCGTCTTATTTGGGCCTCTCTCCTGGGGGCCCTCAGTCAGACCCAGTGTTGACATGTGGCAAGACGCTCCTCGGGGCGCGTCTTGCTTGGGCTTCTCTCCTGGAGGCCCTCAGTCAGACCCATTGTTGACATGTGGCAAGACGCTCCTCGGGGCACGTCTTGCTTGGGCCTCTCTCCTGGAGGCGCTCAGTCAGACCGAGTAGTGACATGTGGCAAGACGCTCCTCGGGGCGCGTCTTGCTTGGACCTCCCTCCTGGAGGCGCTCAGTCAGACCGAGTAGTGACATGTGGCAAGACGCACCTCGGGGCGTGTCTTGCTTGGACCTCTCTCCTGGAGGCGCTCAGTTAGACCGAGTAGTGACATGTGGCAAGACGCTCCTCGGGGCGGGTCTTGCTTGGGCCTCTCTCCTGGAGGCGCTCAGTCAGAACTGGAAGATATGTTGCGTCATAAGCCTCTGATGGTTCACCAGGTGCACGGTCCACTCGAAATCCTAATGCTGTATTTGTAGTACATACACTAAGTCTTCTCTGTTGATGTCAGACTAGAGTTTTATTAGAGTTTTACTTTGCAACAATGGGATTCGAGCAATTGATGTGTATATTTTTAATAGTGCACAATGCTACTATTCCTAGGCTGAATGTATGACATGGCTCTTATGTATCATTATGCATCGTTTCCATTAAGTACTAATTTAAATAAAGTCCCTCTGTCCTCAGTGCTAGGTTGTGGGTTTAATACACATTATTATGATCAACCTGTTGAATAGTATAAGCCCCATACAATGTGACGGTCCGTGTGACGGACTGGTGTGTTACGACCCGACTAACGAAACGTACCAGGTGATAACATTGCATCTGCCCATTACAGCGGAGCGAGCGTTTCGCCACACTCCCAAACCAAGGTTAATAGTTGTAGCGCACGCCTTTTCGGACCTCGGTGCACGCGAAACACTGGTGTACACTCACAACATCACGCTCGAGACAGCTCAAGCGTTACGCGAAACAAAGGACGTGTTCAAATCCATAGAGAATATACGGTCTTTAGCGTATGCGTATATAAAGAAGGTCGATGACATTTACAGACCCGGCGGCGTGGGCACCACAGTAGAACAACAAGGTGCTCTCAAGCGCACACAGATACTGGCCGCATTATCACTCGCGATGTCTATCCTGACATACCCGTTTCTGATTTCTATGTATATTAAATTATGACAAGAGCTACTTTAGGTGGTTACGATTACACTCTGACCACGTGCCTTAGTTTCTGCTAGTGACCTATAAATACATTTGCCCACTTGCTCTCACTGCCATTAAAGCGGCTGTACCCACACGTACAACACCCAAGAAAAAAAATTGATCTCGCTGTCTGTACTGGGTGTACTCTCAGTAGTCGCAGTTGCTCAGGCCATGGTGGTACGCTCACATAACGCCTCTGAGATACGTTCCATCACACCACCTCCTAGACTACTCGCGAAGGAGTATTCAACACCCCCTTTGTACGAAGATAACCATTATAACGAGCACAGCACAACGCTTGCCGCACGCGAAGACAACATGCAGGAGACAACGCTACCACCTGTCGTGAGAACAATGGATTCGAGTGACAACGATCGCGACTATGACGAGCACATTACAACACCCTCTGTGCACGAAGACCAAGTGCAGGAGACAACGCTACCACCTGTCGTGAGAAACAAGAGTTTGGTTAACAATGATCATCGTCGTGTCCCATTGTAAACGGGCGCGCCATCGCACACATCGTACATGTGTGTTAACCCACCTGTATGCGACAGACTTTGTGTGTTGCATGACATCGAGATGTATTGACGTCTGTGTCAATACAGGACTCTCTATAAGCCAGGAGCTGGACGCTAACGACCCGTGCATGCGCCACACAAAAGGTATCGTACATGTGTTAACCCACCTGTATGCGACAGACTTTGTGTGTTGCATGACATCGAGATGTATTGACGTCTGTGTCAATACAGGACTCTCTAAGCTGGGAGCTGGACGCTAACGACCCGTGCATACGCCACACAAAAGGTAACTCGACTAACTACAAAACGCATATTGTGATGTAGAATGTTGGCTCGACTGTTTGAATCAGCTGCAGCTGCGGTTTACTCACGAAGTGAATCGCACGCTTGTTAGAAGTACATTCGGAGCACTTAAAAAATACATCGCTCTCATCGAGTTCCGTCTCAGCATTCACCGGCTGATGGGCAAGAGCGTGACATGGGATCGCCAGGAACTTACTTAAGGACTATCATCTCATTTGGCATTTACTCACGGACCCAAGAAACCAGTTCCGAAAAATGGTCGAGAATTATAACTTGTCTAATAGCAACTGGAAGATATGTTGCGTCATAAGCCTCTGATGGTTCACAAGGTGCACGGTCCACTCGAAATCCTAATGCTGTATTTGTAGTACATACACTAAGTCTTCTCTGTTGATGTCAGACTAGAGTTTTATTAGAGTTTTACTTTGCAACAATGGGATTCGAGCAATTGATCTGTATATTTTTAATAATGCACAATGCTACTATTCCTAGGCTGAATGTATGACATGGCTCTTATGTATCATTATGTATCGTTTCCATTAAGTACTAATTTAAATAAAGTCCCTCTGTCCTCAGTGCTAGGTTGTGGGTTTAATACACATTATTATGATCAACCTGTTGAATAGTATAATAACAATATTCCTGTAAAAGTCATTTAGTAATGAACAACCTCAGTTCTGTGAAAGCACATCATGTCTCTGATGTGTACACTGCAGGCCTGACCTGGGTTTGCACGCAAGGGCCTGTGTGTGTGTGTGTGTGTGTGTGTGTGCGTGCGTGCGTGTGTGTGTGCGTGTGTGTGTGTGTGTGTGTGTGTGTGTGTGTGTGTGTGTGTGTGTGTGTGTGTGTGTGTGTGTGTGTGTGTGTGTGTGTGTGTGAAACAAATAAAGATAAATATAGCTAGTGCGGCCACGAGCGGTCGTGCAGGGTAGAGGCTGCGCGAAAACGCCTCTAAAAACAAGCGCGTGCCCACGCCCGATCCGTGGAAGCACGTAGACCTAGCAAACGTACTAGCAGAAATCAACGATCGCACACGGGTCATTGAGTGTGTACAGGGTTCGTCTGCGTGTGTGGCATTGGGCAATCTAGCGGCAACCGAGTGGCCTGAAGGCGGAACCGGCCAACCCGTCGCCCTCACCATCGTTGCGCTTCGAGATGAACTATTGCTAAAGATGATCGTCCTCATCAACCACGGCGCTACCAGAGTAGCTCGTAACGAAGACCCTCTCCGCGACCTCGCGGCCAGTGTGCGCAGTGTACAGCAAATGACAAACGATGTTGCGAGCGATATATCGGAAAAACTTTGCACTGACGCGACGGTCGCCACTGCAGGTTGTGTGAGTCTCGCGCAAAGTGCCATATCAAACGTGCGCAAGCTAGTGACAAGCAACTTCACCAGATCTGTAGATTCTGCATACGCTTGAATACCAACGAAAGTATCGAGAGATAACACCGACACGAGTTGCGCGACGGCGCTGGCTGCAGTCGCTACAACACTGGATTTATTAATCAATGTAATTGTGATCGTAATGGCGTATCGAGTGTGCACCAGAAACTACAACCAGTACTAAGTCTTCTCTGTTGATGTCAGACTAGAGTTTTATTAGAGTTTTACTTTAAAACAATGGGATTCGAGCAATTGATGTGTATATTTTTAATAGTGCACAATGTATGACATGGCTCTTGTGTATCATTATGAATCGTTTCCATTAAGTACTAATTTAAATAAAGTCCCTCTGTCCTCAGTGCTAGGTTGTGGGTTTAATACACATTATTATGATCAACCTGTTGAATAGTATAATAACAATATTCCTGTAAAAGTCATTTAGTAATGAACAACCTCAGTTCTGTGAAAGAACATCATGTCTCTGATGTGTACACTGCAGGCCTGACCGGTCTTGCTGGGGCCTCTCTCCTGGAGGCGCTCAATCAGACCCAGTGGTGACACGTGGCAAGACGCTCCTCGGGGCGCGTCTTGCTTGGGCCTCTCTCCTGGAGGCGCTCAGTCAGACTCAGTGGTGACACGTGGCAAGAAGCTCCTCGGGGCGCGTCTTGCTTGGGCCTCTCTCCTGGAGGCTCTCAGTCAGACCCAGTGTTGACATGTGGAAAGACACTCCTCGGGGCGCGTCTTGCTTGGGCCTCTCTCATGGAGGCCCTCTGTCAGACCCAGTGTTGACATGTGTCAAGACGCTCCTCGGGGCGCGTCTTGCTTTGGCTTCTCTCCTGGAGGCGCTCAGTCAGACCGAGTGCTGACATGTGGCAAGAAGCTCCTCGGGGCGCGTCTTGCTTGGGCTTCTCTCCTGGAGGCCCTCAGTCAGACTGAGTAGTGACATGTCGCCTGACGCTCCTCGGGGCGCGTCTTGCTTGGGCCTCTCTCCTGGAGGCGCTCAGTCAGACCCATTGGTGACATGTGGCAAGACACTCCTCGGGGCGCGTCTTGCTTGGGCCCCTCTCCTGGAGGCCCTCTGTCAGACCCAGTGTTGACATGTGTCAAGACGCTCCACGGGGCGCGTCTTGCTTGGGCTTCTCTCCTGGAGGCCCTCAGTCAGACCCATTGTTGACATGTGGCAAGACGCTCCTCGGGGCGCGTCTTGCTTGGGCCTCTCTCCTGGAGGCGCTCAGTCAGAACCAGAGGTGACATGTTGCAAGACGCTCCTCGGGGCGCGTCTTGCTTGGGCCTCTCTCCTGGAGGCCCTCTGTCAGACCCAGTGTTGACATGTGGCAAGACGCTCCTCCGGGCGCATCTTGCTTGGGCCTCTCTCCTGGAGGCCCTCAGTAAGACCCATTGTTGACATGTGGCAAGACGCTCCTCGGGGCGCGTATTGCTTGGGCCTCTCTCCAGAAGGCCCTCAATAAGACCCAGTGTTGACATGTGGCAAGACGCTCCACGGGGCGCGTCTTGCTTGGGCTTCTCTCCTGGAGGCCCTCAGTCAGACCCATTGTTGACATGTGGCAAGACGCTCCTCGGGGCGCGTCTTGCTTGGGCCTCTCTCCTGGAGGCGCTCAGTCAGACCCAGTGTTGACATGTGGCAAGACGCTCCACGGGGCGCGTCTTGCTTGGGCTTCTCTCCTGGAGGCCCTCAGTCGGACCCATTGTTGACATGTGGCAAGACGCTCCTCAGGGCACGTCTTGCTTGGGCCTCTCTCCTGGAGGCGCTCAGTCAGACCGAGTAGTGACATGTGGCAAGACGCTCCTCGGGGCGCGTCTTGACTGGACCTCTCTCATGGAGGCGCTAAGTTAGACCGAGTAGTGACATGTCGGAAGACGCTCCTCGGGGTGCGTCTTGCTTGGGCCTCTCTCATGGAGGCCCTCTGTCAGACCCAGTGTTGACATGTGGCAAGACGCTCCTCGGGGCGCGTCTTGCTTGGGCCTCTCTCCTGGAGGCGCTCAGTCAGAACCAGAGGTGACATTAGGAAGACGCTCCTCGGGGTGCGTCTTGCTTGGGCCTCTCTCCTGGAGGCCCTCTGTCGACCCAGTGTTGACATGTGGCAAAACGCTCCTCCGGGCACATCTTGCTTGGGCCTCTCTCCTGGAGGCCCTCAGTAAGACCCATTGTTGACATGTGGCAAGACGCTCCTCGGGGCGCGTCTTGCTTGGGCCTCTCTCCAGAAGGCCCTCAATCAGACCCAGTGTTGACATGTGGCAAGACGCTCCTCGGGGCGCGTCTTGCTGGGGCTTCTCTCATGGAGGCACTCAGTCAGATCCAGTGTTGACATGTGGCAAGACGCTCCTCGGGGCGCGTCTTGCTTGGACCTCTCTCCCTGAGGCGCTCAGTCAGACCGAGTAGTGACATGTGGCAAGAGGCTCCTCGGGGCGTGTCTTGCTTGGACCTCTCTCCCTGAGGCGCTCAGTCAGACCCAGTGTTGACATTTGGCAAGACACTCCTCGGGGCGCGTCTTGCTTGGGCCTCTCTCATGGAGGCCCTCTGTCAGACCCAGTGTTGACATGTGTCAAGAAGCTCCTCGGGGGGCGTCTTGCTTTGGCCTCTCTCCTGGAGGCGCTCAGTCAGACCAAGTGGTGACATGTGGCAAGACACTCCTCGGGGCGCGTCTTGCTTGGGCCTCTCTCCTGGAGGCCCTCTGTCAGACCCAGTGTTGACATGTGGCAAGACACTCCTCGGGGCGCGTCTTGCTTGGGCCTCTCTCATGGAGGCCCTCTGTCAGACCCAGTGTTGACATGTGGCAAGACACTCCTCGGGGCGCGTCTTGCTTGGGCCTCTCTCATGGAGGCCCTCTGTCAGACCCAGTGTTGACATGTGTCAAGACACTCCTCGGGGCGCGTCTTGCTTTGGCCTCTCTCCTGGAGGCGCTCATTCAGACTGAGTGCTGACATGTGGCAAGAAGCTCCTCGGGGCGCGTCTTGCTTGGGCTTCTCTCCTGGAGGCCCTCAGTAAGACCCATTGTTGACATGTGGCAAGACGCTCGTCGGGGCGCGTCTTGCTTGGGCCTCTCTCCAGGAGGCGCTCAGTCAGACTGAGTAGTGACATGTGGCCTGACGCTCCTCGGGGCGCGTGTTGCTTGGGCCTCTCTCCTGGAGGCGCTCAGTCAGACCAAGTGGTGACATGTGGCAAGACGCTCCTCGGGGCGCGTCTTGCTTGGGCCTCTCTCCAGAAGGCCCTCAATCAGACCCAGTGTTGACATGTGGCAAGACGCTCCTCGGGGCGCGTCTTGCTTGGGCCTCTCTCCTGGAGGCGCTCAGTCAGAATGAGTAGTGACATGTGGTCTGACGCTCCTCGGGGCGCGTGTTGCTTGGGCCTCTCTCCTGGAGGCGCTCAGTCAGACCAAGTGGTGACATGTGTCAAGACACTTCTCGGGGCGCGTCTTGCTTGGGCCTCTCTCCTGGAGGCCCTCTGTCAGACCCAGTGTTGACATGTGGCAAGACACTCCTCGGGGCGCGTCTTGCTTGGGCCTCTCTCATGGAGGCCCTCTGTCAGACCCAGTGTTGATATGTGTCAAGACGCTCCTCGGGGCGCGTCTTGCTTTGGCCTCTCTCCTGGAGGCGCTCAGTCAGACCGAGTGCTGACATTTGGCAAGACGCTCCTCGGGGCGCGTCTTGCTTGGGCTTCTCTCCTGGAGGCGCTCAGAAAGACCCAGTGTTGACATGTGACAAGACGCTCCTCGGGGCACGTCTTGCTTGGGCCTCTCTCCTGGAGGGCCTCTGTCAGACCCAGTGTTGACATGTGGCAAGACGCTCCTCCGGGCGCATCTTGCTTGGGCCTCTCTCCTGGAGGCCCTCAGTCAGACCCATTGTTGACATGTGGCAAGACGCTCCTCGGGGCGCGTCTTGCTGGGGCCTCTCTCCTGGAGGCGCTCAGTCAGACCCAGTGCTGACATGTGGCAAGACGCTCCTCGGGGCGCGTCTTGCTTGGGCCTCTCTCCTGGAGGTGCTCAGTCAGACTGAGTAGTGACATGTGGCCTGACGCTCCTCGGGGCGCGTCTTGCTTGGGCCTCTCTCCTGGAGGCGCTCAGTCAGACCCAGTGGTGACATGTGGCAAGACACTCCTCGGGTCGCGTCTTGCTTGGGCCTCTCTCCTGGAGGCCCTCTGTCAGACCCAGTGTTGACATGTGTC
The DNA here is from genome assembly GCF_043380555.1 of Nothobranchius furzeri. Lineage (NCBI taxonomy): Eukaryota > Metazoa > Chordata > Actinopteri > Cyprinodontiformes > Nothobranchiidae > Nothobranchius > Nothobranchius furzeri. The sequence goes on along the minus strand of NC_091744.1, from coordinate 30,485,653 downwards.
AAGACGCTCCTCGGGGCGCGTCTTGCTTGGGCTTCTCTCCTGGAGGCCCTCAGTCAGACCCATTGTTGACATGTGGCAAGACGCTCCTCGGGGCGCGTCTTGCTTGGGCCTCTCTCCTGGAGGCGCTCAGTCAGAACCAGAGGTGACATGTGGCAAGACGCTCCTCGGGGCGCGTCTTGCTTGGGCCTCTCTCCTGGAGGCCCTCTGTCAGACCCAGTGTTGACATGTGGCAAGACGCTCCTCCGGGCGCATCTTGCTTGGGCCTCTCTCCTGGAGGCCCTCTGTCAGAACCATTGTTGACATGTGGCAAGACGCTCCTCGGGGCGCGTCTTGCTTGGGCCTCTCTCCTGGAGGCGCTCAGTAAGACCAAGTGCTGACATAAGGCAAGACGCTCCTCGGGGCGCTCATTGCTTGGGCCTCTCTCCTGAATGCCCTCTGTAAGACCGAGTGTTGACATGTGGCAAGACTCTCCTCGGGGCGCGTCTTGCTTGGGCTTCTCTCATGGAGGCCCTTAGTCCGACCCATTGTTGACATGTGTCAAGACGCTCCTCGGGGCGTGTCTTGCTTGGGCCTCTCTCCTGGAGGCGCTCAGTCAGACCCAGTGTTGACATGTGGCAAGACGCTCCTCTGGGCGCGTCTTGCTTGGGCTTCTCTCCTTGAGGCCCTCAGTCAGACCCATTGTTGACATGTGGCAAGACGCTCCTCGGGGCACGTCTTGCTTGGGCCTCTCTCCTGGAGGCGCTCAGTCAGACCGAGTAGTGACATGTGGCAAGACGCTCCTCGGGGCGCGTCTTGCTTGGACCTCCCTCCTGGAGGCGCTCAGTCAGACCGAGTAGTGACATTTGGCAAGACGCTCCTCGGGGCGCGTCTTGCTTGTGCCTCTCTCCTGGAGGCGCTCAGTCAGACCGAGTGCTGACATAAGGCAAGACGCTCCTCGGGGCGCGTCTTGCTGGGGCCTCTCTCCTGGAGGTGCTCAATCAGACCCAGTGGTGACACGTGGCAAGACGCTCCTCTGGGCGCGTCTTGCTTGGGCCTCTCTCCTGGAGGAGCTCAGTCAGACCCAGTGGTGACACGTGGCAAGACGCTCCTCGAGGCGCATCTTGCTTGGGCCTCTCTCCTGGAGGCGCTAAGTCAGACCCAGTGTTGACACGTGGCAAGACGCTCCTCGGGGCGCGTCTTGCTTGGGCCTCTCTCCTGGAGGCGCTCAGTCAGACCGAGTAGTGACATGTGGCAAGACGCTCCTCGGGGTATGTCTTGCTTGGGCGTCTCTCCTGGAGGCGCTCAATTAGACCCAGTGTTGACATGTGGCAAGACGCTCCTCGGGGCGCGTCTTGCTTGGGCTTCTCTCCTGGAGGCCCTCAGTAAGACCCATTGTTGACATGTGGCAAGACGCTCCTCGTGGTGCGTCTTGCTTGGGCCTCTCTCCAGAAGGCCCTCAATCAGACCCAGTGTTGACATGTGGCAAGACGCTCCTCGGGGCGCGTCTTGCTTGGGCCTCTCTCCTGGAGGCGCTCAGTCAGACTGAGTAGTGACATGTGGCCTGACGCTCCTCGGGGCGCGTCTTGCTTGGGCCTCTCTCCTGGAGGCGCTCAGTCAGACCCATTGGTGACATGTGGCAAGACACTCCTCGGGGCGCGTCTTGCCTGGGCCCCTCTCCTGGAGGCCCTCTGTCAGACCCAGTGTTGACATGTGTCAAGACGCTCCACGGGGCGCGTCTTGCTTGGGCTTCTCTCCTGGAGGCCCTCAGTCAGACCCATTGTTGACATGTGGCAAGACGCTCTTCGGGGCGCGTCTTGCTTGTGCCTCTCTCCTGGAGGCGCTCAGTCAGAACCAGAGGTGACATGTGGCAAGACGCTCCTCGGGGCGCGTCTTGCTTGGGCCTCTCTCCTGGAGGCCCTCTGTCAGACCCAGTGTTGACATGTGGCAAGACGCTCCTCCGGGCGCATCTTGCTTGGGCCTCTCTCCTGGAGGCCCTCAGTAAGACCCATTGTTGACATGTGGCAAGACGCTCCTCGGGGCGCGTATTGCTTGGGCCTCTCTCCAGAAGGCCCTCAATAAGACCCAGTGTTGACATGTGGCAAGACGCTCCACGGGGCGCGTCTTGCTTGGGCTTCTCTCCTGGAGGCCCTCAGTCAGACCCATTGTTGACATGTGGCAAGACGCTCCTCGGGGCGCGTCTTGCTTGGGCCTCTCTCCTGGAGGCGCTCAGTCAGACCCAGTGTTGACATGTGGCAAGACGCTCCACGGGGCGCGTCTTGCTTGGGCTTCTCTCCTGGAGGCCCTCAGTCAGACCCATTGTTGACATGTGGCAAGACGCTCCTCGGGGCACGTCTTGCTTGGGCCTCTTACCTGGAGGCGCTCAGTCAGACCGAGTAGTGACATGTGGCAAGACGCTCCTCGGGGCGCGTCTTGCTTGGACCTCTCTCCTGGAGGCGCTCAGTTAGACCGAGTAGTGACATGTCGCAAGACGCTCCTCGGGGCACGTCTTGCTTGGGCCTCTCTCATGGAGGCCCTCTGTCAGACCCAGTGTTGACATGTGGCAAGACGCTCCTCGGGGCGCGTCTTGCTTGGGCCTCTCTACAGAAGGCCCTCAATCAGACCCAGTTTTGACATGTGGCAAAACGCTCCTCCGGGCGCATCTTGCTTGGGCCTCTCTCCTGGAGGCACTCAGTAAGACCCATTGTTGACATGTGGCAAGACGCTCCTCGGGGCGCGTCTTGCTTGGGCCTCTCTCCAGAAGGCCCTCAATCAGACCCAGTTTTGACATGTGGCAAGACGCTCCTCGGGGCGCGTCTTGCTTGGGCTTCTCTCATGGAGGCCCTCAGTCAGACCCAGTGTTGACATGTGTCAAGACGCTCCTCGGGGCGTGTCTTGTTTGGGCCTCTCTCCTGGAGGCGCTCAAACAGACCGAGTAGTGACATGTGGCAACACGCTCCTTGGGGCGCGTCTTGCTTGGACCTCTCTCCCTGAGGCGCTCAGTCAGACCCAGTGTTGACATTTGGCAAGACACTCCTCGGGGCGCGTCTTGCTTGGGCCTCTCTCATGGAGGCCCTCTGTCAGACCCAGTGTTGACATGTGTCAAGAAGCTCCTCGGGGGGTGTCTTGCTTTGGCCTCTCTCCTGGAGGCGCTCAGTCAGACCGAGTGCTGACATGTGGCAAGAAGCTCCTCGGGGTGCGTCTTGCTTGGGCTTCTCACCTGGAGGCCGTCAGTAAGAACCATTGTTGACATGTGGCAAGACGCTCCTCGGGGGGCGTCTTGCTTGGGCCTCTCTCCAGAAGGCCCTCAATCAGACCCAGTGTTGACACGTGGCAAGACGCTCCTCGGGGCGCGTCTTGCTTGGGCCTCTCTCCTGGAGGCGCTCAGTCAGACCAAGTGGTGACATGTGGCAAGACACTCCTCGGGGCGCGTCTTGCTTGGGCCTCTCTCCTGGAGGCCCTCTGTCAGACCCAGTGTTGACATGTGGCAAGACACTCCTCGGGGCGCGTCTTGCTTGGGCCTCTCTCATGGAGGCCCTCTGTCAGACCCAGTGTTGACATGTGTCAAGACGCTCCTCGGGGCGCGTCTTGCTTTGGCCTCTCTCCTGGAGGCGCTCATTCAGACCGAGTGCTGACATGTGGCAAGAAGCTCCTCGGGGCGCGTCTTGCTTGGGCTTCTCTCCTGGAGGCCCTCAGTAAGACCCATTGTTGACATGTGGCAAGACGCTCCTCGGGGCGCGTCTTGCTTGGGCCTCTCTCCAGGAGGCGCTCAGTCAGACTGAGTATGACATGTGGCCTGACGCTCCTCGGGGCGCGTGTTGCTTGGGCCTCTCTCCTGGAGGCGCTCAGTCAGACCAAGTGGTGACATGTGGCAAGACGCTCCTCGGGGCGCGTCTTGCTTGGCCCTCTCTCCAGAAGGCCCTCAATCAGACCCAGTGTTGACACGTGGCAAGACGCTCCTCGGGGCGCGTCTTGCTTGGGCCTCTCTCCTGGAGGCGCTCAGTCAGAATGAGTAGTGACATGTGGTCTGACGCTCCTCGGGCGCGTGGTGCTTGGGCCTCTCTCCTGGAGGCGCTCAGTCAGACCAAGTGGTGACATGTGTCAAGACACTTCTCGGGGCGCGTCTTGCTTGGGCCTCTCTCCTGGAGGCCCTCTGTCAGACCCAGTGTTGACATGTGGCAAGACACTCCTCGGGGCGCGTCTTGCTTGGGCCTCTCTCATGGAGGCCCTCTGTCAGACCCAGTGTTGACATGTGTCAAGACGCTCCTCGGGGCGCGTCTTGCTTTGGCCTCTCTCCTGGAGGCGCTCAGTCAGACCGAGTGCTGACATGTGGCATGACGCTCCTCGGGCCGTGTGTTGCTTGGGCTTCTCTCCTGGAGGCCCTCAGTCAGACCCATTGTTGACATGTGGCAAGACGCTCCTCGGGGCGCGTCTTGCTTGGGCCTCTCTCCTGGAGGCGCTCATTCAGACCGAGTGCTGACATGTGGCAAGAAGCTCCTCGGGGCGCGTCTTGCTTGGGCTTCTCTCCTGGAGGCCCTCAGTAAGACCCATTGTTGACATGTGGCAAGACGCTCCTCGGGGCGCGTCTTGCTTGGGCCTCTCTCCAGGAGGCGCTCAGTCAGACTGAGTATGACATGTGGCCTGACGCTCCTCGGGGCGCGTGTTGCTTGGGCCTCTCTCCTGGAGGCGCTCAGTCAGACCAAGTGGTGACATGTGGCAAGACGCTCCTCGGGGCGCGTCTTGCTTGGGCCTCTCTCCAGAAGGCCCTCAATCAGACCCAGTGTTGACACGTGGCAAGACGCTCCTCGGGGCGCGTCTTGCTTGGGCCTCTCTCCTGGAGGCGCTCAGTCAGAATGAGTAGTGACATGTGGTCTGACGCTCCTCGGGCGCGTGGTGCTTGGGCCTCTCTCCTGGAGGCGCTCAGTCAGACCAAGTGGTGACATGTGTCAAGACACTTCTCGGGGCGCGTCTTGCTTGGGCCTCTCTCCTGGAGGCCCTCTGTCAGACCCAGTGTTGACATGTGGCAAGACACTCCTCGGGGCGCGTCTTGCTTGGGCCTCTCTCATGGAGGCCCTCTGTCAGACCCAGTGTTGACATGTGTCAAGACGCTCCTCGGGGCGCGTCTTGCTTTGGCCTCTCTCCTGGAGGCGCTCAGTCAGACCGAGTGCTGACATGTGGCATGACGCTCCTCGGGCCGTGTGTTGCTTGGGCTTCTCTCCTGGAGGCCCTCAGTCAGACCCATTGTTGACATGTGGCAAGACGCTCCTCGGGGCGCGTCTTGCTTGGGCCTCTCTCCTGGAGGCGCTCAGTCAGACCGAGTGCTGACATTTGGCAAGACGCTCCTCGGGGCGCGTCTTGCTTGGGCTTCTCTCCTGGAGGCGCTCAGAAAGACCCAGTGTTGACATGTGACAAGACGCTCCTCGGGGCACGTCTTGCTTGGGCCTCTCTCCTGGAGGCCCTCTGTCAGACCCAGTGTTGACATGTGGCAAGACGCTCCTCCGGGCGCATCTTGCTTGGGCCTCTCTCCTGGAGGCGCTCAGTCAGACACAGTGTTGACATGTGGCAAGACACTCCTCGGGGCGCGTCTTGCTTGGGCTTCTCTCATGGAGGCCCTCAGTAAGACCCATTGTTGACATGTGGAAAGAAGCTCCTCGGGGCGCGTCTTGCTTGGGCCTCTCTCTTGGAGGCGCTCAGTCAGACCCAGTGTTGACACGTGGCAAGAAGCTCCTCGGGGCGCGTCTTGCTTGGGCCTCTCTCCTGGAGGCGCTCAGTCAGACCCAGTGTTGGCATGTGGCAAGACACTCCTCGGGGCGCGTCTTGGTTGGGCCTCTCTCCTGGAGGCGCTCATTCAGACCCAGTGGTGACATGTGGCAAGACGCTCCTCGGGGCGCGTATTGCTTGGGCCTCTCTCCTGAATGCCCTCTGTCAGACCGAGTGTTGACATGTGGCAAGACTCTCCTCGGGGCGCGTCTTGCTTGGGCTTCTCTCATGGAGTTCCTCAGTCCGACCCAGTGTTGACATGTGGCAAGACGCTCCTCTGGGCGCGTCTTGCTTGGGCTTCTCTCCTGGAGGCCCTCAGTCAGACCCATTGTTGACATGTGGCAAGACGCTCCTCGGGGCACGTCTTGCTTGGGCCTCTCTCCTGGAGGCACTCAGTCAGACCGAGTAGTGACATGTGGCAAGATGCTCCTCGGGGCGCGTCTTGCTTGGACCTCCCTCCTGGAGGCGCACAGTCAGACCGAGTAGTGACATTTGGCAAGACGCTCCTCGGGGCGCTTCTTGCTTGGACCTCTCTCCTGGAGGCGCTCAGTTAGACCGAGTAGTGACATGTGGCAAGACGCTCCTCGGGGCACGTCTTGCTTGGGCCTCTCTAATGGAGGCGCTCAGTCAGACCGAGTGCTGACATAAGGCAAGACGCTCCTCGGGGCGCGTCTTGCTGGGGCCTCTCTCCTGGAGGAGCTCAGTCAGACCCAGTGGTGTCACGTGGCAAGACGCCCCTCGGGGCGCACCTTTCTTGGGCCTCTCTCCTGGAGGCGCTAAGTCAGACCCAGTGTTGACACGTGGCAAGACGCTCCTCGGGGCGCGTCGTGCTTGGGCCTCTCTCCTGGAGGCGCTCAGTCAGACCCAGTGTTGACATGTGGCAAGACTCTCCTCGGGGCGCGTCTTGCTTGGACCTCTCTCCTGGAGGCGCTCAGTCAGACCGAGTAATGACATGTGGCAAGACGCTCCTCGGGGCGCGTCTTGCTTGGGCCTCTCTCCTGGAGGCGCTCAATTAGACCCAGTGTTGACATGTGGCAAGACGCTCCTCGGGGCGCGTTTTGCTTGGGCTTCTCTCCTGGAGGCGCTCATTCAGACCCAGTGGTGACATGTGGCAAGATGCTAATCGGGGCGCGTATTGCTTGGGCCTCTCTCCTGAATACCCTCTGTCAGACCCAGTGTTGACATGTGTCAAGACGCTCCTCGGGGCGCGTCTTGCTTTGGCCTCTCTCCTGGAGGCGCTCAGTCCGACCGAGTGCTGACATGTGCCCCGGAGGCACTCAGTCAGACCGAGTAGTGACATGTGGCAAGACGCTCCTCGGGGCGCGTCTTGCTTGGGCCTCTCTCCAGAAGGCCCTCAATCAGACCCAGTGTTGACACGTGGCAAGACGCTCCTCGGGGCGCGTCTTGCCTTATGTCAGCACTCGGTCTGACTGAGCGTCTCCATTAGAGAGGCCCAAGCAAGACGCGCCCCGAGGAGTGTCTTGCCACATGTCAACAATGGGTCTGACTGAGGGCCTCCAGGAGAGAAGCCCAAGCAAGACGCGCCCAGAGGAGCGTCTTGTCACATGTCAACACTGGGTCGGACTGAGGGCCTCCATGAGAGAAGCCCAAGCAAGACGCGCCCCGAGGAGTGTCTTGCCACATGTCAACAATGGGTCTGACTGAGGGCCTCCAGGAGAGAAGCCCAAGCAAGACGCGCCCCGAGGAGAGTCTTGCCACATGTCAACACTCGGTCTGACAGAGGGCATTCAGGAGAGAGGCCCAAGCAATGAGCGCCCCGAGGAGCGTCTTGCCTTATGTCAGCACTCGGTCTTACTGAGCGCCTCCAGGAGAGAGGCCCAAGCAAGACGCGCCCCGAGGAGCGTCTTGCCACATGTCAACAATGGGTCTGACTGAGGGCCTCCAGGAGAGAGGCCCAAGCAAGATGCGCCCGGAGGAGCGTCTTGCCACATGTCAACACTGGGTCTGACAGAGGGCCTCCAGGAGAGAGGCCCAAGCAAGACGCGCCCCGAGGAGCGTCTTGCCACATGTCACCTCTGGTTCTGACTGAGCGCCTCCAGGAGAGAGGCCCAAGCAAGAGGCGCCCCGAGGAGCGTCTTGTCACATGTCAACACTGGGTCTGTCTGAGCGCCTCCAGGAGAGAAGCCCAAGCAAGACGCGCCCCGAGGAGTGTCTTGCCACATGTCAACAATGGGTCTGACTGAGGGCCTCCAGGAGAGAAGCCCAAGCAAGACGCGCCCCGAGGAGCGTCTTGACACATGTCAACACTGGGTCTGACAGAGGGCCTCCAGGAGAGAGGCCCAAGCAAGACGCGCCCCGAGGAGTGTCTTGCCACATGTCACCACTGGGTCTGACTGAGCGCCTCCAGGAGAGAGGCCCAAGCAAGACGCGCCCCGAGGAGCGTCAGGCCACATGTCACTACTCAGTCTGACTGAGCGCCTCCAGGAGAGAGGCCCAAGCAAGACGTGCCCCGAGGAGCGTCTTGCCACATGTCAGCACTGGGTCTGACTGAGCGCCTCCAGGAGAGAGGCCCCAGCAAGACGCGCCCCGAGGAGCGTCTTGCCTTATGTCAGCACTCGGTCTGACTGAGCGCCTCCAGGAGAGAGGCCCAATCAAGACGCGCCCCGAGGAGCGTCTTGCCACATGTCAACAATGGGTCTGACTGAGGGCCTCCAGGAGAGAGGCCCAAGCAAGATGTGCCCGGAGGAGCGTCTTGCCACATGTCAACAATGGGTCTGACTGAGGGCCTCCAGGAGAGAAGCCCAAGCAACACGCGGCCCGAGGAGCGTCATGCCACATGTCAGCACTCGGTCTGACTGAGCGCCTCCAGGAGAGAGGCCAAAGCAAGACGCGCCCCGAGGAGCGTCTTGACACATGTCAACACTGGGTCTGACAGAGGGCCTCCATGAGAGAGGCCCAAGCAAGACGCGCCCCGAGGAGTGTCTTGCCACATGTCAACACTGGGTCTGACAGAGGGCCTCCAGGAGAGAGGCCCAAGCAAGACGCGCCCCGAGAAGTGTCTTGACACATGTCACCACTTGGTCTGACTGAGCGCCTCCAGGAGAGAGGCCCAAGCAACACGCGCCCCGAGGAGCGTCAGACCACATGTCACTACTCATTCTGACTGAGCGCCTCCAGGAGAGAGGCCCAAGCAAGACGCGCCCCGAGGAGCGTCTTGCCACGTGTCAACACTGGGTCTGATTGAGGGCCTTCTGGAGAGAGGCCCAAGCAAGACGCGCCCCGAGGAGCGTCTTGCCACATGTCACCACTTGGTCTGACTGAGCGCCTCCAGGAGAGAGGCCCAAGCAACACGCGCCCCGAGGAGCTTCAGGCCACATGTCACTACTCAGTCTGACTGAGCGCCTCCTGGAGAGAGGCCCAAGCAAGACGCGCCCCGAGGAGCGTCTTGCCACATGTCAACAATGGGTCTTACTGAGGGCCTCCAGGAGAGAAGCCCAAGCAAGACGCGCCCCGAGGAGCTTCTTGCCACATGTCAGCACTCGGTCTGAATGAGCGCCTCCAGGAGAGAGGCCAAAGCAAGACGCGCCCCGAGGAGCGTCTTGACACATGTCAACACTGGGTCTGACAGAGGGCCTCCATGAGAGAGGCCCAAGCAAGACGCGCCCCGAGGAGTGTCTTGCCACATGTCAACACTGGGTCTGACAGAGGGCCTCCATGAGAGAGGCCCAAGCAAGACGCGCCCCGAGGAGCGTCTTGCCACATGTCAACACTGGGTCTGACAGAGGGCCTCCAGGAGAGAGGCCCAAGCAAGACGCGCCCCGAGGAGTGTCTTGCCACATGTCACCACTTGGTCTGACTGAGCGCCTCCAGGAGAGAGGCCCAAGCAAGATGCGCCCCGAGGAGCTTCTTGCCACATGTCAGCACTCGGTCTGACTGAGCGCCTCCAGGAGAGAGGCCAAAGCAAGACGCCCCCCGAGGAGCTTCTTGACACATGTCAACACTGGGTCTGACAGAGGGCCTCCATGAGAGAGGCCCAAGCAAGACGCGCCCCGAGGAGTGTCTTGCCAAATGTCAACACTGGGTCTGACTGAGCGCCTCAGGGAGAGAGGTCCAAGCAAGACGCGCCCCGAGGTGCGTCTTGCCACATGTCACTACTCGGTCTGACTGAGCGCCTCAGGGAGAGAGGTCCAAGCAAGACGCGCCCCGAGGAGCGTCTTGCCACATGTCAACACTGGATCTGACTGAGTGCCTCCATGAGAGAAGCCCCAGCAAGACGCGCCCCGAGGAGCGTGTTGCCACATGTCACTACTCGGTCTGTTTGAGCGCCTCCAGGAGAGAGGCCCAAGCAAGACACGCCCCGAGGAGCGTCTTGACACATGTCAACACTGGGTCTGACTGAGGGCCTCCATGAGAGAAGCCCAAGCAAGACGCGCCCCGAGGAGCGTCTTGCCACATGTCAACACTGGGTCTGATTGAGGGCCTTCTGGAGAGAGGCCCAAGCAAGACGCGCCCCGAGGAGCGTCTTGCCACATGTCACCTCTGGTTCTGACTGAGCGCCTCCAGGAGAGAGGCCCAAGCAAGACGCGTCCCGAGGAGCGTCTTGCCACATGTCAACACTGGGTCTGACAGAGGGCCTCCATGAGAGAGGCCCAAGCAAGACGCGCCCCGAGGAGCGTCTTGCGACATGTCACTACTCGGTCTAACTGAGCAAATCCAGGAGAGAGGTCCAAGCAAGACGCGCCCCGAGGAGCGTCTTGCCACATGTCACTACTCGGTCTGACTGAGCGCCTCCAGGATAGAGGCCCAAGCAAGACGTGCCCCGAGGAGCGTCTTGCCACATGTCAACAATGGGTCTGACTGAGGGCCTCCAGGAGAGAAGCCCAAGCAAGACGCGCCCCGTGGAGCGTCTTGCCACATGTCAACACTGGGTCTGACTGAGCGCCTCCAGGAGAGAGGCCCAAGCAAGACGCGCCCCGAGGAGCGTCTTGCCACATGTCAACAATGGGTCTGACTGAGGGCCTCCAGGAGAGAAGCCCAAGCAAGACGCGCTTCGTGGAGCGTCTTGCCACATGTCAACACTGGGTCTTATTGAGGGCCTTCTGGAGAGAGGCCCAAGCAATACGCGCCCCGAGGAGTGTCTTGCCACATGTCAACAATGGGTCTTACTGAGGGCCTCCAGGAGAGAGGCCCAAGCAAGATGCGCCCGGAGGAGCGTCTTGCCACATGTCAACACTGGGTCTGACAGAGGGCCTCCAGGAGAGAGGCCCAAGCAAGACGCGCCCCGAGGAGCGTCTTGCCACATGTCACCTCTGGTTCTGACTGAGCGCCTCCAGGAGAGAGGCCCAAGCAAGACGCGCCCCGAGGAGCGTCTTGCCACATGTCAACAATGGGTCTGACTGAGGGCCTCCAGGAGAGAAGCCCAAGCAAGACGCGCCCCGTGGAGCGTCTTGACACATGTCAACACTGGGTCTGACAGAGGGCCTCCAGGAGAGGGGCCCAAGCAAGACGCGCCCCGAGGAGTGTCTTGCCACATGTCACCAATGGGTCTGACTGAGCGCCTCCGGGAGAGAGGCCCAAGCAAGACGCGCCCCGAGGAGCGTCAGGCCACATGTCACTACTCAGTCTGACTGAGCGCCTCCAGGAGAGAGGCCCAAGCAAGACGCGCCCCGAGGAGCGTCTTGCCACGTGTCAACACTGGGTCTGATTGAGGGCCTTCTGGAGAGAGGCCCAAGCAAGACGCACCACGAGGAGCGTCTTGCCACATGTCAACAATGGGTCTTACTGAGGGCCTCCAGGAGAGAAGCCCAAGCAAGACGCGCCTCGAGGAGCTTCTTGCCACATGTCAGCACTCGGTCTGACTGAGCGCCTCCAGGAGAGAAGCCAAAGCAAGACGCGCCCCGAGGAGCTTCTTGCCACGTGTCACCACTGAGTCTGACTGAGCGCCTCCAGGAGAGAGGCCCAAGCAAGACGCGCCCCGAGGAGCGTCTTGCCACGTGTCACCACTGGGTCTGATTGAGCGCCTCCAGGAGAGAGGCCCCAGCAAGACCGGTCAGGCCTGCAGTGTACACATCAGAGACATGATGTTCTTTCACAGAACTGAGGTTGTTCATTACTAAATGACTTTTACAGGAATATTGTTATTATACTATTCAACAGGTTGATCATAATAATGTGTATTAAACCCACAACCTAGCACTGAGGACAGAGGGACTTTATTTAAATTAGTACTTAATGGAAACGATTCATAATGATACACAAGAGCCATGTCATACATTCAGCCTAGGAATAGTAGCATTGTGCACTATTAAAAATATACACATCAATTGCTCGAATCCCATTGTTGCAAAGTAAAACTCTAATAAAACTCTAGTCTGACATCAACAGAGAAGACTTAGTGTATGCACTACAAATACAGCATTAGGATTTCTAGTGGACCGTCCACCTTGTGAACCATCAGAGGCTTATGACGCAACATATCTTCCAGTTGCTATTAGACAAGTTATAATTCTCGACCATTTTTCGGAACTGGTTTCTTGGGTCCGTGAGTAAATGCCAAATGAGATGATAGTCCTTAAGTAAGTTCCTTGCGATCCCATGTCACGCTCTTGCCCATCAGCCGGTGAACGCTGAGACGGAACTCGATGAGAGCGATGTATTTTTTAAGTGCTCCGAATGTACTTCTAACAAGCGTGCGATTCACTTCGTGAGTAAACTGCAGCTGCAGCTGATTCAAACAGTCGAGCCAACTTTCTACATCACAATGTTCGTTTTGTAGTTAGTCGAGTTACCTTTTGTGTGGCGCATGCACGGGTCGTTAGCGTCCAGCTCCCAGCTTAGAGAGTCCTGTATTGACACAGACGTCAATACATCTCGATGTCATGCAACACACAAAGTCTGTCGCATACAGGTGGGTTAACACATGTACGATACCTTTTGTGTGGCGCATGCACGGGTCGTTAGCGTCCAGCTCCCGGCTTATAGAGAGTCCTGTATTGACACAGACGTCAATACATCTCGATGTCATGCAACACACAAAGTCTGTCGCATACAGGTGGGTTAACACACATGTACGATGTGTGCGATGGCACGCCCAGTTTACAATGGGACACGACGATGATCATTGTTAACCAAACTCTTGTTTCTCACGACAGGTGGTAGCGTTGTCTCCTGCACCTGGTCTTCGTGCACAGAGGGTGCTGTAATGTGCTCGTCATAGTCGCGATCGTTGTCACTCGAATCCGTTGTTCTCACGACAGGTGGTAGCGTTGTCTCCTGCATGTTGTCTTCGCGTGCGGCAAGCGTTGTGCTGTGCTCGTTATAATGGTTGTCTTCGTACAAAGGGGGTGTTGAATACTCCTTCGCGAGTAGTGTAGGAGGTGGTGTGATGGGACGTATCTCAGAGGCGTTATGTGAGCGTACCACCATGGCCTGAGCAACTGCGACTACTGAGAGTACACCCAGTACAGACAGCGAGATCATTTTTTTTACTTGGGTGTTGTACGTGTGGGTACAGCCGCTTTAATGGCAGTGAGAGCAAGTGGTCAAATGTATTTATAGGTCACTAGCAGAAACTAAGGCACGTGGTCAGAGTGTAATCGTAACCACCGTAGCTCTTGTCATAATTTAATTAACATAGAAATCAGAAACGGGCATGTCAGGATAGACATCGCGAGTGATAATGCGGCCAGTATCTGTGTGCGCTTGAGAGCACCTTGTTGTTCTACTGTGGTGCCCACGCCGCCGGGTCTGTAAATGTCATCGACCTTCTTTATATACGCATACGCTAAAGACCGTATATTCTCTATGGATTTGAACACGTCCTTTGTTTTGCGTAACACTTGAGCTGTCTCGAGCGTGATTTTGTGAGTGTACGCCAGTGTTTCGCGTGCACCGAGGTCCGAAAGGGCGTGCGCTACAACTATTAACCTTGGTTTTGGAGTGTGGCGAAACGCTCGCTCCGCTGTAATGGGCAGATGCAATGTTATCACCTGGTACGTTTCGTTAGTCGGGTCGTAACACACCGGTCCGTGACACGGACCGTCACATTGTATGGGGCACAGTAAGGACAACACGCCGCCGACCGTGACTTCGCACTCGACCGCGGTGGTGTTGTCGATTTGCAAAGGATCACATACGCCTCTACAGTCGCAATGAGGCACATTGTAGTCGACGCGACTGTCGGTCACCATAGCTTTCGTCAGCCAACACACTCGATTGCCCTTCGAAACATCGGCGATCAACGTGAGCGTAGAGGTCGCTGTCGCTTTACTGTACGCCAGGATATCCGTGTGTGAGTGCACGCTCGACGTCGATTGACAACCGGTCATGTCAGACCTGATCAGACCTTCCGAACACATGACCATTAGTTGTTGTGCGGCCGAGAGTATCGCGATCATACCGTTGAGATGTGTAGAAAGCGCGTACACGCCAGCCTTCCACGTTTCCAAAGTTTCCAGCAATCTAGAGGGACTTGTCTTAGCGCGCACGGCTGTGCTGAATTTGCGTTGGGTAGACACAACGGCTTCTACCTCGTTTAGGATCTTGTGGGCTCATGTACTCGTGGTAGGCCAAGACGTGTATAGTCGAGCGCGGTGACGCCCCGAACACTTGACCCGGTTTTGTTGTGGCGATATGCGTGTCCAGTAATGCGGCAAAGTCCGCGTGTCTAGCGTGTATTGATTTTACAGCTCGCTCATACCCCAACAGTACGGTCCGTAGAAGTTCGTTCACTTGTTTCCATGCGCTCGTGGAACACAGGACATCGCAACCTCTGTGATAATCAAGTAAAGCGTCACACACCAGCTGCTTGCACGTTGTAAATACAATCGGTAGTAACTTCTTACTCCACTCTATGTTGAACTCGTATAGTATGTATATGGGCGGTTGCGGCGGTTTGCGCATTTTCTATCTACCCCTCGCTAATATGACTCTGTGGTCTGTCTCCTGAGATGGTGCGGTTGGAACTTGCGAGAGTGCACTATGGACGGTCGGCGTTTCCATTTCGTCAACTGTGCCATTTTCAGCCGCTGGCAAACGGCCGTCGACGGTCGATGCGAGACACCAACATAACGTTAGACCGCGACCCTCATGCCAGTTTTCTGTAGTACTGGTTGTAGTTTCTGGTGCACACTCGATACGCCATTACGATCACAATTACGTTGATTAATAAATCCAGTGTTGTAGCGACTGCAGCCAGCACCGTCGCGCAACCCGTGTCGGTGTTATCTCTCGATACTTTCGTTGGTATTCAAGCGTATGCAGAATCTACGGATCTGGTGAAGTTGCTTGTCACTAGCTTGCGCACGTTTGATATGGCACTTTGCGCGAGACTCACACAACCTGCAGTGGCGACCGTCGCGTCAGTGCAAAGTTTTTCCGATATATCGCTCGCAACATCGTTTGTCATTTGCTGTACACTGCGCACACTGGCCGCGAGGTTGCGGAGAGGGTCTTCGTTACGAGCTACTCTGGTAGCGCCGTGGTTGATGAGGACGATCATCTTTAGCAATAGTTCATCTCGAAGCGCAACGATGGTGAGGGCGACGGGTTGGCCGGTTCCGCCTTCAGGCCACTCGGTTGCCGCTAGATTGCCCAATGCCACACACGCAGACGAACCCTGTACACACTCAATGACCCGTGTGCGATCGTTGATTTCTGCTAGTACGTTTGCTAGGTCTACGTGCTTCCACGGATCGGGCGTGGGCACGCGCTTGTTTTTAGAGGCGTTTTCGCGCAGCCTCTACCCTGCACGACCGCTCGTGGCCGCACTAGCTATATTTATCTTTATTTGTTTCACACACACACACACACACACACACACACACACACACACACACACACACACACACACACACACACACACACACACACACACACACACACACACGCACGCACGCACACACGCACGCACGCACACACACACACACACACACACACAGGCCCTTGCGTGCAAACCCCGGTCAGGCCTGCAGTGTACACATCAGAGACATGATGTGCTTTCACAGAACTGAGGTTGTTCATTACTAAATGACTTTTACAGGAATATTGTTATTATACTATTCAACAGGTTGATCATAATAATGTGTATTAAACCCACAACCTAGCACTGAGGACAGAGGGACTTTATTTAAATTAGTACTTAATGGAAACGATACATAATGATACATAAGAGCCATGTCATACATTCAGCCTAGGAATAGTAGCATTGTGCATTATTAAAAATATACAGATCAATTGCTCGAATCCCATTGTTGCAAAGTAAAACTCTAATAAAACTCTAGTCTGACATCAACAGAGAAGACTTAGTGTATGTACTACAAATACAGCATTAGGATTTCGAGTGGACCGTGCACCTTGTGAACCATCAGAGGCTTATGACGCAACATATCTTCCAGGTGCTATTAGACAAGTTATAATTCTCGACCATTTTTCGGAACTGGTTTCTTGGGTCCGTGAGTAAATGCCAAATGAGATGATAGTCCTTAAGTAAGTTCCTGGCGATCCCATGTCACGCTCTTGCCCATCAGCCGGTGAATGCTGAGACGGAACTCGATGAGAGCGATGTATTTTTTAAGTGCTCCGAATGTACTTCTAACAAGCGTGCGATTCACTTCGTGAGTAAACCGCAGCTGCAGCTGATTCAAACAGTTGAGCCAACATTCTACATCACAATATGCGTTTTGTAGTTAGTCGAGTTACCTTTTGTGTGGCGCATGCACGGGTCGTTAGCGTCCAGCTCCCAGCTTAGAGAGTCCTGTATTGACACAGACGTCAATACATCTCGATGTAATGCAACACACAAAGTCTGTCGCATACAGGTGGGTTAACACATGTACGATACCTTTTGTGTGGCGCATGCACGGGTCGTTAGCGTCCAGCTCCTGGCTTATAGAGAGTCCTGTATTGACACAGACGTCAATACATCTCGATGTCATGCAACACACAAAGTCTGTCGCATACAGGTGGGTTAACACACATGTACGATGTGTGCGATGGCGCGCCCGTTTACAATGGGACACGACGATGATCATTGTTAACCAAACTCTTGTTTCTCACGACAGGTGGTAGCGTTGTCTCCTGCACTTGGTCTTCGTGCACAGAGGGTGTTGTAATGTGCTCGTCATAGTCGCGATCGTTGTCACTCGAATCCGTTGTTCTCACGACAGGTGGTAGCGCTGTCTCCTGCATGTTGTCTTCGCGTGCGGCAAGCGTTGTGCTGTGCTCGTTATAATGGTTGTCTTCGTACAAAGGGGGTGTTGAATACTCCTTCGCGAGTAGTCTAGGAGGTGGTGTGATGGAACGTATCTCAGAGGCGTTATGTGAGCGTACCACCATGGCCTGAGCAACTGCGACTACTGAGAGTACACCCAGTACAGACAGCGAGATCAATTTTTTTTCTTGGGTGTTGTACGTGTGGGTACAGCCGCTTTAATGGCAGTGAGAGCAAGTGGGCAAATGTATTTATAGGTCACTAGCAGAAACTAAGGCACGTGGTCAGAGTGTAATCGTAACCACCTAAAGTAGCTCTTGTCATAATTTAATATACATAGAAATCAGAAACGGGTATGTCAGGATAGACATCGCGAGTGATAATGCGGCCAGTATCTGTGTGCGCTTGAGAGCAGCTTGTTGTTCTACTGTGGTGCCCACGCCGCCGGGTCTGTAAATGTCATCGACCTTCTTTATATACGCATACGCTAAAGACCGTATATTCTCTATGGATTTGAACACGTCCTTTGTTTCGCGTAACGCTTGAGCTGTCTCGAGCGTGATGTTGTGAGTGTACACCAGTGTTTCGCGTGCACCGAGGTCCGAAAAGGCGTGCGCTACAACTATTAACCTTGGTTTGGGAGTGTGGCGAAACGCTCGCTCCGCTGTAATGGGCAGATGCAATGTTATCACCTGGTACGTTTCGTTAGTCGGGTCGTAACACACCGGTCCGTCACACGGACCGTCACATTGTATGGGGCTTATACTATTCAACAGGTTGATCATAATAATGTGTATTAAACCCACAACCTAGCACTGAGGACAGAGGGACTTTATTTAAATTAGTACTTAATGGAAACGATGCATAATGATACATAAGAGCCATGTCATACATTCAGCCTAGGAATAGTAGCATTGTGCACTATTAAAAATATACACATCAATTGCTCGAATCCCATTGTTGCAAAGTAAAACTCTAATAAAACTCTAGTCTGACATCAACAGAGAAGACTTAGTGTATGTACTACAAATACAGCATTAGGATTTCGAGTGGACCGTGCACCTGGTGAACCATCAGAGGCTTATGACGCAACATATCTTCCAGTTCTGACTGAGCGCCTCCAGGAGAGAGGCCCAAGCAAGACCCGCCCCGAGGAGCGTCTTGCCACATGTCACTACTCGGTCTAACTGAGCGCCTCCAGGAGAGAGGTCCAAGCAAGACACGCCCCGAGGAGCGTCTTGCCACATGTCACTACTCGGTCTGACTGAGCGCCTCCAGGAGGGAGGTCCAAGCAAGACGCGCCCCGAGGAGCGTCTTGCCACATGTCACTACTCGGTCTGACTGAGCGCCTCCAGGAGAGAGGCCCAAGCAAGACGTGCCCCGAGGAGCGTCTTGCCACATGTCAACAATGGGTCTGACTGAGGGCCTCCAGGAGAGAAGCCCAAGCAAGACGCGCCCCGAGGAGCGTCTTGCCACATTTCAACACTGGGTCTAACTGAGGGCCCCCAGGAGAGAGGCCCAAATAAGACGCGCCCCGAGGAGCGTTTTGCCACATGTCAACACTGGGTCTGACTGAGGGCCTCCAGGAGAGAAGCCCAAGCAAGATGCGCCCCGAGGAGCGTCTTGCCACATGTCAGCACTCGGTCTGACTGAGCGCCTCCAGGAAGGAGGCCCAAGCAAGACGCGCCCCGAGGAGCGTCTTGCCACATGTCAACACTGGGTCTGACTGAGCGCCTCCAGGAGAGAGGCCCAAGCAAGACGCGCCCCGAGGAGCGTCTTGCCACATGTGAACACTGGGTCTGACTGAGCGCCTCCAGGAGAGAGGCCAAAGCAAGACGCTCCCCGAGGAGCGTCTTGACACATGTCTCCTCTGGGTCTGACTGAGCGCCTCCAGGAGAGAGGCCCAAGCAAGACGTGCCCCGAGGAGCATCTTGCCACATGTCAACACTGGGTCTGACTGAGTGCCTCCATGAGAGAAGCCCCAGCAAGACGCACCCCGAGGAGCGTCTTGCCACATGTCAACACTGGGTCTGACTGAGCAGCTCCAGGAGAGAGGCCCAAGCAAGACGCGCCCCGAGGAGCGTCTTGCCACATGTCAACACTGGGTCTGACTGAGCGCCTCCAGGAGAGAGGCCCGAGGAGCGTCTTGCCACATGTCACCTCTGGGTCTGACTGAGCGCCTCCAGGAGAGAGGCGCAAGCAAGAAACGCCCGAGGAGCGTCTTGACACATGTCAACACTGGGTCTGACTGAGCGCCTCCAGGAGAGAGGCCCCAGCAAGACGCGCCCCGAGGAGCGCGTCTTGCCACATGTCACTACTCGGTCTGACTGAGCGCCTCCAGGAGAGAGGTCCAAGCAACACACGCCCCGAGGAGCATCTTGCCACATGTAAACACTGGGTCTGACTGAGTGCCTCCATGAGAGAAGGCCCAGCAAGACGCGCCTCGAGGAGCGTCTTGCCACATGTCACTACTCGGTCTGACTGAGCGCCTCCAGGAGAGAGGCCCAAGCAAGACGTGCCCCGAGGAGCGTCTTGCCACATGTCAACAATGGGTCTGACTGAGGGCCTCCAGGAGAGAAGCCCAAGCAAGAAGCGCCCCGAGGAGCGTCTTGCCACATGTCAACACTGGGTCTGACTGAGCGCCTCCAGGAGAGAGTCCCAAGCAAGACACGACCCAAGGAGCGTCTTGACACATGTCAACACTGGGTCTGACTGAGGGCCTCCATGAGAGAGGCCCAAGCAATACGCGCCCCGAGGAGCGTCTTGCCACATGTCAACAATGGGTCTGACTGAGGGCCTCCAGGAGAGAAGCCAAAGCAAGACGCGCCCCGAGGAGCTTCTTTCCAGATGTCAACAATGGGTCTTACTGTGGGCCTCCATGAGAGAAGCCCAAGCAAGACGCGCCCCGAGGAGTGTCTTGCCACATGTCAACACTGTGTCTGACTGAGCGCCTCCAGGAGAGAGGCCCAAGCAAGACGCGCCCCGAGGAGCGTCTTGCCACGTGTCAACACTGGGTCTGACTTAGCGCCTCCAGGAGAGAGGCCCAAGCAAGATGCGCCCCGAGGAGCGTCTTGCCAAGTGTCACCACTGGGTCTGACTGAGCTCCTCCAGGAGAGAGGCCCAAGCAAGACGCGCCCAGAGGAGCGTCTTGCCACGTGTCACCACTGGGTCTGATTGAGCACCTCCAGGAGAGAGGCCCCAGCAAGACGCGCCCCGAGGAGCGTCTTGCCTTATGTCGGCACTCGGTCTGACTGAGCGCTTCCAGGAGAGAGGCCCAAGCAAGACGCGCCCCGAGGAGCGTCTTGCCACATGTCAACAATGGGTCTGACTGAGGGCCTCCAGGAGAAAAGCCCAAGCAAGATGCGCCCAGAGGAGCATCTTGCCACATGTCAACACTGGGTCTGACTGAGCGCCTCCAGGAGAGAGACCCAAGCAAGACATGCCCCGAGGAGCGTCTTGACATATGTCAACACTGGGTCGGACTGAGGGCCTCCATGAGAGAAGCCCAAGCAAGACGCGCCCCGAGGAGAGTCTTGCCACATGTCAACACTCGGTCTGACAGAGGGCATTCAGGAGAGAGGCCCAAGCAATACGCGCCCCGAGGAGCGTCTTGCCACATGTCACCACTGGGTCTGAATGAGCGCCTCCAGGAGAGAGGCCCAACCAAGACGCGCCCCGAGGAGTGTCTTGCCACATGCCAACACTGGGTCTGACTGAGCGCCTCCAGGAGAGAGGCCCAAGCAAGACGCGCCCCGAGGAGCGTCTTGCCAAGTGTCAACACTGGGTCTGACTGAGCGCCTCCAGGAGAGAGGCCCAAGCAAGATGTGCCCCGAGGAGCGTCTTTCCACGTGTCACCACTGGGTCTGACTGAGCGCCTCCAGGAGAAGGGCCCAAGCAAGACGCGCCCCGAGGAGCGTCTTGCCACATGTCAACACTGGGTCTGACTGAGCGCCTCCAGGAGAGAGGCCCAAGCAAGACGCGCCCCGAGGAGCGTCTTGCCACATGTCAACACTGGGTCTGACTGAGCGCCTCCAGGAGAGATGCCCAAGCAAGATGCGCCCCGAGGAGAGTCTTGCGACATGTCACTACTCGGTCTAACTGAGCACCTCCAGGACAGAGGTCCAAGCAAGACGCAGACCGAGTAGTGACATGTGGCAAGACGCTCCTCGGGGCGCGTCTTGCTTGGGCCTCTCTCCTGGAGGCGCTCAGTTAGACCGAGTAGTGACATGTCGCAAGACGCTCCTCGGGGCGCGTCTTGCTTGGGCCTCTCTCATGGAGGCCCTCTGTCAGACCCAGTGTTGACATGTGGCAAGACGCTCCTCGGGGCGCATGTTGCTTGGGCCTCTCTCCTGGAGGCGCTCAGTCAGAACCAGAGGTCACATGTGGCAACACGCTCCTCGGGGTGCGTCTTGCTTGGGCCTCTCTCCTGCAGGCCCTCTGTCAGACCCAGTGTTGACATGTGGCAAAACGCTCCTCCGGGCGCATCTTGCTTGGGCCTCTCTCCTGGAGGCCCTCAGTAAGACCCATTGTTGACATGTGGCAAGACGCTCCTCGGGGCGCATCTTGCTTGGGCCTCTCTCCAGAAGGCCCTCAATCAGACCCAGTGTTGACATGTGGCAAGACGCTCCTCGGGGCGCGTCTTGCTTGGGCCTCTCTCCTGGAGGCGCTCAGTCAGACTGAGTAGTGACATGTGGCCTGACGCTCCTCGGGGCGCGTCTTGCTTGGGCCTCTCTCCTGGAGGCGCTCAGTCAGACCCAGTGTTGACATGTGGCAAGACGCTCCACGGGGCGCGTCTTGCTTGGGCTTCTCTCCTGGAGGCCCTCAGTCAGACCCATTGTTGACATGTGGCAAGACGCTCCTCGGGGCACGTCTTGCTTGGGCCTCTCTCCTGGAGGCGCTCAGTCAGACCGAGTAGTGACATGTGGCAAGACGCTCCTCGGGGTGCGTCTTGCTTGGACATCTCTCCTGGAGGCGCTCAGTTAGACCGAGTAGTGACATGTCGCAAGACGCTCCTCGGGGCGCGTCTTGCTTGGGCCTCTCTCCTGGAGGCGCTCAGTCTGACCGAGTGCTGACATAAGGCAAGATGCTCCTCGGGGCGCGTCTTGCTTGGGCCTCTCTCATGGAGGCCCCCTGTCAGACCCAGTGTTGACATGTGTCAAGACGCTCCTCGGGGCGCGTCTTAATTTGGCCTCTCTCCTGGAGGCGCTCAGTCAGACCGGGTGCTGACATGTGGCAAGAAGCTCCTCGGGGCGCGTGTTGCTTGGGCTTCTCTCCTGGAGGCCCTCAGTAAGACCCATTGTTGACATGTGGCAAGACGCTCCTCGTGGCGCGTCTTGCTTGGGCCTCTCTCCAGAAGGCCCTCAATCAGACCCAGTGTTGACACGTGGCAAGACGCTCCTCGGGGCGCGTCTTGCTTGGGCCTCTCTCCTGGAGGCGCTCAGTCAGACTGAGTAGTGACATGTGGCCTGATGCTCCTCGGGGAGCATCTTGCTTGGGCCTCTCTCCTGGAGGCGCTCAGTCAGACCGAGTGCTGACATGTGGAAAGACGCTCCTCGGGGCGCGTCTTGCTTGGGCTTCTCTCCTGGAGGCGCTCAGAAAGACCCAGTGTTGACATGTGACAAGACGCTCCTCGGGGCGCGTCTTGCTTGGGCCTCTCTCCTGGAGGCGCTCAGTCAGACCCAGTGGTGACCTGTGGCAAGACACTCCTCGGAGCGCGTCTTGCATGGGCCTCTCTCCTGGAGGCCCTCTGTCAGACCCAGTGTTTGCATGTGGCAAGACGCTCCTCAAGGCGCGTCTTGGTTGGGCCTCTCTCCTGGAGGCGCTCAGTCAGACCCAGTGGTGACATATGGCAAGACGCTCCTCGGGGCACGTATTGCTTGGGCCTCTCTCCTGGATGCCCTCTGTCAGACCGAGTGTTGACATGTGGCAAGACTCTCCTCGGGGCGCGTCTTGCTTGGGCTTCTCTCATGGAGGCCCTCAGTCAGACCCAGTGTTGACATGTGTCAAGACGCTCCTCGGGGCGTGTCTTGCTTGGGCCTCTCTCCTGGAGGCGCTCAGTCAGACCCAGTGTTGACATGTTGCAAGACGCTCCTCGGGGCGCGTCTTGCTTGGGCCTCTCTCCTGGAGGCGCTCAAACAGACCGAGTAGTGACATGTGGCAAGACGCTCCTCGGGGCGCGTCTTGCTGGGGCTTCTCTCATGGAGGCACTCAGTCAGATCCAGTGTTGACATGTGGCAAGACGCTCCTCGGGGCGCGTCTTGCTTGGACCTCTCTCCCTGAGGCGCTCAGTCAGACCGAGTAGTGACATGTGGCAAGACGCTCCTCGGGGCGCGTCTTGCTTGGACCTCTCTCCCTGAGGCGCTCAGTCAGACCCAGTGTTGACATTTGGCAAGACACTCCTCGGGGCGCGTCTTGCTTGGGCCTCTCTCCAGAAGGCCCTCAATCAGACCCAGTGTTGACACGTGGCAAGACGCTCCTCGGGGCGCGTCTTGCTTGGGCCTCTCTCCTGGAGGCACTCAGTCAGACTGAGTAGTGACATGTGGCCTGACGCTCCTCGGGGCGCGTGTTGCTTGGGCCTCTCTCCTGGAGGCGCTCAGTAAGACCAAGTGGTGACATGTGGCAAGACACTCCTCGGGGCGCATCTTGCTTGGGCCTCTCTCCTAGAGGCCCTCTGTCAGACCCAGTGTTGACATGTGTGAGGACGCTCCTCGGGGCGCGTCTTGCTTTGGCCTCTCTCCTGGAGGCGCTCAGTCAGACCGAGTGCTGATATGTGGCAAGAAGCTCCTCGGGGCGCGTCTTGCTTGGGCTTCTCTCCTGGAGGACCTCAGTAAGACCCATTGTTGACATGTGGCAAGACGCTCCTCGGGGCGCGTCTTGCTTGGGCCTCTCTCCTGGAGGCGCTCAGTCAGACCGAGTGCTGACATGTGGCAAGACGCTCCTCGGGGCGCGTCTTGCTTGGGCTTCTCTCCTGGAGGCGCTCAGAAAGACCCAGTGTTGACATGTGACAAGACACTCCTCGGGGCACGTCTTGCTTGGGCCTCTCTCCTAGAGGCCCTCTGTCATACCCAGTGTTGACATGTGGCAAGACGCTCCTCCGGGCGCATCTTGCTTGGGCCTCTCTCCTGGAGGCCCTCAGTCAGACCCATTGTTGACATGTGGCAAGACGCTCCTCGGGGCGCGTCTTGCTTGGGCCTCTCTCCTGGAGGCGCTCAGTCAGACCGAGTGCTGACATAAGGCAAGACGCTCCTCGGGGCGCGTCTTGCTGGGGCCTCTCTCCTGGAGCCGCTCAATCAGACCCAGTGGTGAC
The DNA here is from genome assembly GCF_043380555.1 of Nothobranchius furzeri. Classification (NCBI taxonomy): domain Eukaryota; kingdom Metazoa; phylum Chordata; class Actinopteri; order Cyprinodontiformes; family Nothobranchiidae; genus Nothobranchius; species Nothobranchius furzeri. Next base: position 30,461,441 of record NC_091744.1, on the reverse strand, counting down.
ACGTGGAAAGACGCTCCTCGGGGCGCGTCTTGCTTGGGCCTCTCTCCTGGAGGCGCTCAGTCAGACCCAGTGTTGACACGTGGCAAGACGCTCCTCGGGGCGCGTCTTGCTTGGGCCTCTCTCCTGGAGGCGCTCAGTCAGACTCAGTGTTGGCATGTGGCGAGACACTCCTCGGGGCGCGTCTTGGTTGGGCCTCTCTCCTGGAGGCGCTCATTCAGACCCAGTGGTGACATGTGGCAAGACGCTCCTCGGGGCGCTCATTGCTTGGGCCTCTCTCCTGAATGCCCTCTGTCAGACCGAGTGTTGACATGTGGCAAGACTCTCCTCGGGGCGCGTCTTGCTTGGGCTTCTCTCATGGAGGCCCTCAGTCCGACCCAGTGTTGACATGTGTCAAGACGCTCCTCGGGGCGTGTCTTGCTTGGGCCTCTCTCCTGGAGGCGCTCAGTCAGACCCAGTGTTGACATGTGGCAAGACGCTCCTCTGGGCGCGTCTTGCTTGGGCCTCTCTCCTGGAGGCGCTCAGTCAGACCGAGTAGTGACATTTGGCAAGACGCTCCTCGGGGCGCGTCTTGCTTGGGCCTCTCTCCTGGAGGCGCTCAGTCAGACCGAGTGCTGACATAAGGCAAGACGCTCCTCGGGGCGCGTCTTGCTGGGGCCTCTCTCCTTGAGGTGCTTAATCAGACCCAGTGGTGACACGTGGCAAGACGCTCCTCTGGGCGGGTCTTGCTTGGGCCTCTCTCCTGGAGGAGCTCAGTCAGACCCAGTGGTGACACGTGGCAAGACGCTCCTCGAGGCGCATCTTGCTTGGGCCTCTCTCCTGGAGGCGCTAAGTCAGACCCAGTGCTGACACGTGGCAAGACGCTCCTCGGGGCGCGTCTTGCTTGGGCCTCTCTCCTGGAGGCGCTCAGTCAGACACAGTGTTGACATGTGGCAAGACACTCCTCGGGGCGCGTCTTGATTGGGCTTCTCTCATGGAGGCCCTCAGTAAGACCCATTGTTGACATGTGGAAAGAAGCTCCTCGGGGAGCGTCTTGCTTTGGCTTCTCTCCTGGAGGCCCTCAGTCAGACCCATTGTTGACATGTGGCAAGACGCTCCTCGAGGCGCGTATTGCTTGGGCCTCTCTCCTGGATGCCCTCTGTCAGACCCAGTTTTGACATGTGGCAAGACTCTCCTCGGGGCGCGTCTTGCTTGGGCTTCTCTCATGGAGGCCCTCAGTCAGACCCAGTGTTGACATGTGTCAAGACGCTCCTCGGGGCGTGTATTGCTTGGGCTTCTCTCCTGGAGGCCCTCAGTCAGACCCATTGTTGACATGTGGCAAGACGCTCCTCGGGGTACGTCTTGCTTGGGCCTCTCTCCTGGAGGCGCTCAGTCAGACCGAGTAGTGACATGTGGCAAGATGCTCCTCGGGGCGCGTCTTGCTGGGGCCTCTCTCCTGGAGGCGCTCAGTCAAACCCAGTGTTGACATGTGGCAAGACGCTCCTCGGGGCGCGTGTTGCTTGGACCTTTCTCCTGGAGGCGCTCAGTCAGACCGAGTAGTGACATGTGGCAAGACGCTCCTCGGGGTGCGTCTTGCTTGGGCCTCTCTCCTGGAGGCGCTCAATTAGACCCAGTGTTGACATGTGGCAAGACGCTCCTCGGGGCGCGTCTTGCTTGGGCTTCTCTCCTGGAGGCCGTCAGTCAGACCCATTGTTGACATGTGGCAAGAAGCTCCTCGGGGCGCTTCTTGCTTGGGCCTCTCTCAATTCAGGCCCTCAGTCAGACCCATTGTTGACATGTGGCAAGACGCTCCACGGGGCACGTCTTGCTTGGGCCTCTCTCCTGGAGGCGCTCAGTCAGACCGAGTAGTGACATGTGGCAAGACGCTCCTCGGGGCGCGTCACAGCGTCAACACTGAGTCTGACTGAGCGCCTCCAGGAAAGAAGCCCAAGCAAGACGCGCCCTGAGGAGCTTCTTGCCACATGTCAGCACTCGGTCTGACTGAGCGCCTCCAGGAGAGAGGCCAAAGCAAGACGCGCCCCGAGGAGCGTCTTGACACATGTCAACACTGGGTCTGACAGAGGGCCTCCATGAGAGAGGCCCAAGCAAGACGCGCCCCGAGGAGTGTCTTGCCACATGTCAACACTGGGTCTGACAGAGGGCCTCCAGGAGAGAGGCCCAAGCAAGACGCGCCCCGAGGATTGTCTTGCCACATGTCACCACTTGGTCTGACTGAGCGCCTCCAGGAGAGAGGCCCAAGCAACACGCGCCCCGAGGAGCGTCAGGCCACATGTCACTACTCAGTCTGACTGAGCGCCTCCAGGAGAGAGGCCCAAGCAAGACGCGCCCCGAGGAGCGTCTTGCCACGTGTCAACACTGGGTCTGATTGAGGGCCTTCTGGAGAGAGGCCCAAGCAAGACGCGCCCCGAGGAGCGTCTTGCCACATGTCAACAATGGTTCTTACTGAGGGCCTCCGGGAGAGAAGTCCAAGCAAGACGCGCCCCGAGGAGCTTCTTGCCACATGTCAGCACTCGGTCTGACTGAGTGCCTCCAGGAGAGAGGCCAAAGCAAGACGCCCCCCGAGGAGCGTCTTGCCACATGTCAACAATGGGTCTGACTGAGGGCCTCCAGGAGAGAAGCCAAAGCAAGACGCGCCCCGAGGAGCTTCTTTCCAGATGTCAACAATGGGTCTTACTGTGGGCCTCCATGAGAGAAGCCCAAGCAAGACGCGCCCCGAGGAGTGTCTTGCCACATGTCAACACTGTGTCTGACTGAGCGCCTCCAGGAGAGAGGCCCAAGCAAGATGCGCCCCGAGGAGCGTCTTGCCACGTGTCAACACTGGGTCTGACTTAGCGCCTCCAGGAGAGAGGCCCAAGCAAGATGATACCCACACGTACAACACCCAAGAAAAAAAAAGATCTCGCTGTCTGTACTGGGTGTACTCTCAGTAGTCGCAGTTGCTCAGGCCATGGTGGTACGCTCACATAACGCCTCTGAGATACGTCCCATCACACCACCTCCTACACTACTCGCGAAGGAGTATTCAACACCCCCTTTGTTCGAAGACAACCATTATAACGAGCACAGCACAACGCTTGCCGCACGCGAAGACAACATGCAGGAGACAACGCTACCACCGGTCGTGAGAACAACGGATTCGAGTGACAACAATCGCGACTATGACAAGCACATTACAGCACCCTCTGTGCACGAAGACCAGGTGCAGGAGACAACGCTACCACCTGTCGTGAGAAACAAGAGTTTGGTTAACAATGATCATAGTCGTGTCCCATTGTAAACTGGGCGTGCCATCGCACACATCGTACATGTGTGTTAACCCACCTGTATGCGACAGACTTTGTGTGTTGCATGACATCGAGATGTATTGACGTTTGTGTCAATACAGGACTCTCTAAGCTGGGAGCTGGACGATAACGACCCGTGCATGCGCCACACAAAAGGTAACTCGACTAACTACAAAACGCATATTGTGATGTAGAAAGTTGGCTCGACTGTTTGAATCAGCTGCAGCTGCGGTTTACTCACAAAGTGAATCGCACGCTTGTTAGAAGTACATTCGGAGCACTTAAAAAATACATTGCTCTCATCGAGTTCCGTCTCAGCGTTCACCGGCTGATGAGCAAGAGCGTGACATGGGATCGCCAGGAACTTACTTAAGGACTATCATCTCATTTGGCATTTACTCACGGACCCAAGAAACCAGTTCCGAAAAATGGTCGAGAATTATAACTTGTCTAATAGCAACTGGAAGATATGTTGCGTCATAAGCCTCTGATGGTTCACAAGGTGCACGGTCCACTCGAAATCCTAATGCTGTATTTGTAGTACATACACTAAGTCTTCTCTGTTGATGTCAGACTAGAGTTTTATTAGAGTTTTACTTTGCAACAATGGGATTCGAGCAATTGATGTGTATATTTTTAATAGTGCACAATGCTACTATTCCTAGGCTGAATGTACGACATGGCTCTTATGTATCATTATGTATCGTTTCCATTAAGTACAAATTTAAATAAAGTCCCTCTGTCCTCAGTGCTAGGTTGTGGGTTTAATACACATTATTATGATCAACCTGTTGAACAGTATAATAACAATATTCCTGTAAAAGTCATTTAGTAATGAACAACCTCAGTTCTGTGAAAGAACATCATGTCTCTGATGTGTACACTGCAGGCCTGACCGGGGTTTGCACGCAAGGGCCTGTGTGTGTGTGTGTGTGTGTGTGTGTGTGTGTGTGTGTGTGTGTGTGTGTGTGTGTGTGTGTGTGTGTGTGTGTGTGTGAAACAAATAAAGATAAATATAGCTAGTGCGGCCACGAGCGGTCGTGCAGGGTAGAGGCTGCGCGAAAACGCCTCTAAAAACAAGCGCGTGCCCACGCCCGATCCGTGGAAGCACGTAGATCTAGCAAACGTACTAGCAGAAATCAACGATCGCACACGGGTCATTGAGTGTGTACAGGGTTCGTCTGCGTGTGTGGCATTGGGCAATCTAGCGGCAACTGTGTGGCCTGAAGGCGGAACCGGCCAACCCGTCGCCCTCACCATCGTTGCGCTTCGAGATGAACTATTGCTAAAGATGATCGTCCTCATCAACCACGGCGCTACCAGAGTAGCTCGTAACGAAGACCCTCTCCGCGACCTCGCGGCCAGTGTGCGCAGTGTACAGCAAATGACAAACGATGTTGCGAGCGATATATTGGAAAAACTTTGCACTGACGCGACGGTCGCCACTGCAGGTTGTGCGAGTCTCGCGCAAAGTGCCATATCAAACGTGCGCAAGCTAGTGACAAGCAACTTCACCAGATCCGTAGATTCTGCATACGCTCGGATACGAATGAAAGTATCGAGAGATAACACCGACACAAGTTGCGCGACGGCGCTGGCTGCAGTCGCTACAACACTGGATTTATTAATCAACGTAATTGTGATCGTAATGGCGTTTCGAGTGTGCACCAGAAACTACAACCAGTACTACAGAAAACTGGCATGAGGGTCGCGGTCTAACGTTATGTTGGTGTCTCGCATCGACCGTCGACGGCCGTTTGCCAGCGGCTGAAAATGGCAGTTGACGAAATGGAAACGCCGACCGTCGATAGTGCACTCTCGCAAGTTCCAACCGCACCATCTCAGGAGACAGACCACAGAGTCATATTAGCGGAGGGTAGATAGAAAATGCGCAAACCGCCGCAACCGCCCATATACATACTATACGAGTTCAACATAGAGTGGAGTAAGAAGTTACTACCGATTGTATTTCCAACGTGCAAGCAGCTGGTGTTTGACGCTTTACTTGAGTATCACAGAGGTTGCGATGTCCTGTGTTCCACGAGCGCATGGAAACAAGTGAACGAACTTCTACCGACCGTACTGTTGGGGTATGAGCGAGCTGTAAAATCAATACACGCTAGACACGCGGACTTTGCCGCGTTACTGGACACGCATATCGCCACAACAAAACCGGGTCAAGTGTTCGGGGCATCACCGCGCTCGACTATACACGTCTTGGCCTACCACGAGTACATGAGCCCACAGATCCTAAGCGAGGTAGAAGCCGTTGTGTCTACCCAACGCAAATTCAGCACAGCCGTGCGCGCTAAGACAAGTCCCTCTAGACTGCTGGAAATTTTGGAAACGTGGAAGGCTGGCGTGTACGCGCTTTCTACACATCTCAACGGTATGATCGCGATACTCTCGGCCGCACAACAAGTAATGGTCATGTGTTCGGAAGGTCTGATCAGGTCTGACATGACCGGTTGTCAATCGACGTCGAGCGTGCACTCACACACGGATATCCTGGCGTACAGTAAAGCGACGTCGACCTCTAAGCTCACGTTGATCGCCGATGTTTCGAAGGGCAATCGAGTGTGTTGGCTGACGAAAGCTATGGTGACCGACGGTCGCGTCGACTACAATGTGCCTCATTGCGACTGGAGAGGCGTATGTGATCCTTTGCAAATCGATAACACCACCGCGGTCGAGTGCGAAGTCACGGTCGGCGGCGTGTTGTCCTTACTGTTTCCCATACAATGTGACGGTCCGTTTCACGGACCGGTGTGTTACGACCCGACTAACGAAACGTACCAGGTGATAACATTGCATCTGCCCTTTACAGCGGAGCGAGCGTTTTGCCACACTCCCAAACCAAGGTTAATAGTTGTAGCGCACGCCCTTTCGGACCTCGGTGCACATGAAACACTGGCGTACACTCACAACATCACGCTCGAGACAGCTCAAGCGTTACGCGAAACAAAGGACGTGTTCAAATCCATAGAGAATATACGGTCTTTAGCGTATGCGTATATAAAGGAGGTCGATGACATTTACAGACCTGGCAGCGTGGGCACCACAGTAGAACAACAAGGTGCTCTCAAGCGCACACAGATACTGGCCGCATTATCACTCGCGATGTCTATCCTGACATGCCCGTTTCTGATTTCTATGTATATTAAATTATGACAAGAGCTACGGTGGTTACGATTACACTCTGACCACGTGCCTTAGTTTCTGCTAGTGACCTATAAATACATTTGCCCACTTGCTCTCACTGCCATTAAAGCGGCTGTACCCACACGTACAACACCCAAGAAAAAAAAAGATCTCGCTGTCTGTACTGGGTGTACTCTCAGTAGTCGCAGTTGCTCAGGCCATGGTGGTACGCTCACATAACGCCTCTGAGATACGTCCCATCACACCACCTCCTACACTACTCGCGAAGGAGTATTCAACACCCCCTTTGTACGAAGACAACCATTATAACGAGCACAGCACAACGCTTGCCGCACGTGAAGACAACATGCAGGAGACAACGCTACCACCTGTCGTGAGAACAACGGATTCGAGTGACAACGATCGCGACTATGACGAGCACATTACAGCACCCTCTGTGCACGAAGACCAGGTGCAGGAGACAATGCTAACACCTGTGTTTGAGAAACAAGAGTTTGGTTAACAATGATCATCGTCGTGTCCCATTGTAAACTGGGCGTGCCATCGCACACATCGTACATGTGTGTTAACCCACCTGTATGCGACAGACTTTGTGTGTTGCATGACATCGAGATGTATTGACGTCTGTGTCAATACAGGACTCTCTATAAGCCGGGAGCTGGACGCTAACGACCCGTGCATGCGCCACACAAAAGGTATCATACATGTGCTAACCCACCTGTATGCGACAGACTTTGTGTGTTGCATGACATCGAGATGTATTGACGTCTGTGTCAATACAGGACTCTCTAAGCTGGGAGCTGGACGCTAACAACCCGTGCATGCACCACACAAAAGGTATCGTACATGTGTTAACCCACCTGTATGCGACAGACTTTGTGTGTTGCATGACATCGAGATGTATTGACGTCTGTGTCAATACAGGACTCTCTAAGCTGAGAGCTGGACGATAACGACCCGTGCATGCGCCACACAAAAGGTAACTCGACTAACTACAAAACGTATATTGTGATGTAGAAAGTTGGCTCGACTGTTTGAATCAGCTGCAGCTTCGGTTTACTCACAAAGTGAATCGCACGCTTGTTAGAAGTACATTCGGAGCACTTAAAAATACATCGCTCTCATCGAGTTCCGTCTCAGCGTTCACCGGCTGATGGGCAAGAGCGTGACATGGGATCGCCAGGAACTTACTTAAGGACTATCATCTCATTTGGCATTTACTCACGGACCCAAGAAACCAGTTCCGAAAAATCGTCAAGAATTATAACTTGTCTAATAGCAACTGGAAGATATGTTGCGTCATAAGCCTCTGATGGTTCACAAGGTTCACTGTCCACTCGAAATCCTAATGCTGTATTTGTAGTACATACACTAAGTCTTCTCTGTTGATGTCGGACTAGAGTTTTATTAGAGTTTTACTTTGCAACAATGGGATTCGAGCAATTGATGTGTATATTTTTAATAGTGCACAATGCTGCTATTCCTAGGCTGAATGTACGACATGGCTCTTATGTATCATTATGTATCGTTTCCATTAAGTACTAATGGCATTTACTCACGGACCCAAGAAACCAGTTCCGAAAAATGGTCGAGAATTATAACTTGTCTAATAGCAACTGGAAGATATGTTGCCTCATAAGCCTCTGATGGTTCACAAGGTGCACGGTCCACTCTAAATCCTAATGCTGTATTTGTAGTACATACACTAAGTCTTCTCTGTTAATGTCAGACTAGAGTTTTATTAGAGTTTTACTTTGCAACAATGGGATTCGAGCAATTGATGTGTATATTTTTAATAGTGCACAATGCTACTATTCCTAGGCTGAATGTGTGACATGGCTCTTATGTATCATTATGTATCGTTTCCATTAAGTACTAATTTAAATAAAGTCCCTCTGTCCTCAGTGCTAGGTTGTGGGTTTAAGTGGCAAGACGCTCCTCGGGGCGCATATTGCTTGGGCCTCTCTCCTGGATGCCCTCTGTCAGACCGAGTGTTGACATGTGGCAAGACTCTCCTCGGGGCGCGTCTTGCTTGGGCTTCTCTCATGGAGGCCGTCAGTCAGACCCAGTGTTGACATGTGTCAAGACGCTCCTCGGGGCGTGTCTTGCGTGGGCCTCTCTCCTGGAGGCGCTCAGTCAGACCCAGTGTTGACATGTGGCAAGACGCTCCTCGGGGCGCGTCTTGCTTGGGCTTCTCTCCTGGAGGCCCTCAGTCAGACCCATTGTTGACATGTGGCAAGACGCTCCTCGGGGCACGTCTTGCTTGGGCCTCTCTCCTGGAGGCGCTCAAACAGACCGAGTAGTGACATGTGGCAAGACGCTCCGCTGGGCGCGTCTTGCTGGGGCTTCTCTCATGGAGGCACTCAGTCAGACCCAGTGTTGACATGTGGCAAGACGCTCCTCGGGGCGCGTCTTGCTTGGACCTCTCTCCCTGAGGCGCTCAGTAAGACCGAGTAGTGACATGTGGCAAGACGCTCCACGGGGCGCGTCTTGCTTGGGCCTCTCTCATGGAGGCCCTCTGTCAGACCCAGTGTTGACATGTGTCAAGACGCTCCTCGGGGGGCGTCTTGCTTTGTCCTCTCTCCTGGAGGCACTCAGTCAGACCGAGTGCTGACATGTGGCAAGAAGCTCCTCGTGGCGCGTCTTGCTTGGACTTCTCTCCCGGAGGCCCTCAGTAAGAACCATTGTTGACATGTGGCAAGACGCTCCTCGGGACGCTTCTTGCTTGGGCCTCTCTCCAGAAGGCCCTCAATCAGACCCAGTGTTGACACGTGGCAAGACGCTCCTCGGGGCGCGTCTTGCTTGGGCCTCTCTCCTGGAGGCGCTCAGTCAGACTGAGTAGTGACATGTGGCCTGACGCTCCTCGGGGCGCGTGTTGCTTGGGCCTCTCTCCTGAAGGCGCTCAGTCAGACCAAGTGGTGACATGTGGCAAGACAATCCTCGGGGCGCATCTTGCTTGGGCCTCTCTCCTGGAGGCCCTCTGTCAGACCCAGTGTTGACATGTGGCAAGACACTCCTCGGGGCGCGTCTTGCTTGGGCCTCTCTCATGGAGGCCCTCTGTCAGACCCAGTGTTGACATGTGTCAAGACGCTCCTCGGGGCACGTCTTGCTTTGGCCTCTCTCCTGGAGGCGCTCAGTCAGACCGAGTGCTGACATGTGGCAAGAAGCTCCTCGGGGCGCGTCTTGCTTGGGCGTCTCTCCTGGAGGCCCTCAGTAATTCCCATTGTTGACATGTGGCAAGACGCTCCTCGGGGCGCGTCTTGCTTGGGCCTCTCTCCTGGAGGCGCTCAGTCAGACTGAGTAGTGACATGTGGCCTGACGCTCCTCGGGGTGCGTGTTGCTTGGGACTCTCTCCTGGAGGCGCTCAGTCAGACCAAGTGGTGACATGTGGCAAGACACTCCTCGGGGCGCGTCTTGCTTGGGCCTCTCTCCTGGAGGCCCTCTGTCATACCCAGTGTTGACATGTGTCAAGACGCTCCTCGGGGCGCTTCTTGCTTGGGCTTCTCTCCTGGAGGCCCTCAGTCAGACCCATATTTGGCATGTGGCAAGACGCTCCTCGGGGCGCGTCTTGCTTGGGCCTCTCTCCTGGAGGCGCTCAGTCAGACCGAGTGCTGACATGTGGCAAGACGCTCCTCGGGGCGCGTGTTGCTTGGGCTTCTCTCCTGGAGGCCCTCAGTCAGACCCATTGTTGACATGTGGCAAGACGCTCCTCGGGGCGCGTCTTGCTTGGGCCTCTCTCCTGGAGGCGCTCAGTCAGACCGAGTGCTGACAAGTGGCAAGACACTCCTCGGGGCGCGTCTTGCTTGGGCTTCTCTCCTGGAGGCCCTCAGTCAGACCCATTGTTGACATGTGGCAAGACGCTCCTCGGGGCGCGTCTTGCTTGGGCCTCTCTCCTGGAGGCCCTCTGTCAGACCCAGTGTTGACATGTGGCAAGTCACTCCTCGGGGCGCGTCTTGCTTGGGCCTCTCTCATGGAGGCCCTCTGTCAGACCCAGTGTTGACATGTGTCAAGACGCTCCTCGGGGCACGTCTTGCTTGGGCCTCTCTCGTGGAGGCCCTCTGTCAGACCCAGTGTTGACATGTGTCAAGAAGCTCCTCGGGGCGCGTCTTGCTTGGGCTTCTCTCCTGGAGGCCCTCAGTAATTCCCATTGTTGACATGTGGCAAGACGCTCCTCGGGGCGCGTCTTGCTTGGGCCTCTCTCCTGGAGGCCCTCTGTCAGACCCAGTGTTGACATGTGGCAAGTCACTCCTCGGGGCGCGTCTTGCTTGGGCCTCTCTCATGGAGGCCCTCTGTCAGACCCAGTGTTGACATGTGTCAAGACGCTCCTCGGGGCACGTCTTGCTTGGGCCTCTCTCGTGGAGGCCCTCTGTCAGACCCAGTGTTGACATGTGTCAAGAAGCTCCTCGGGGCGCGTCTTGCTTGGGCTTCTCTCCTGGAGGCCCTCAGTAATTCCCATTGTTGACATGTGGCAAGACGCTCCTCGGGGCGCGTCTTGCTTGGGCCTCTCTCCTGGAGGCGCTCAGTCAGACTGAGTAGTGACATGTGGCCTGACTATCCTCGGGGCACGTCTTGCTTGGGCCTCTCTCCTGGAGGCGCTCAGTCAGAACCAGTGGTGACATGTGGCAAGACACTCCTCGGGGCGCGTCTTGCTTGGGCCTCTCTCGTGGAGGCCCTCTGTCAGACCCAGTGTTGACATGTGTCAAGAAGCTCCTCGGGGCGCGTCTTGCTTGGGCTTCTCTCCTGGAGGCCCACAGTTAGACCCAGTGTTGGCATGTGGCAAGACGCTCCTCAGGGCGCGTCTTGGTTGGGCCTCTCTCCTGGAGGCGCTCAGTCAGACCCAGTGGTGACATGTGGCAAGACGCTCCTCAGGGCGCGTATTGCTTGGGCCTCTCTCCTGGATGCTCTCTGTCAGACCGAGTGTTGACATGTGGCAAGACTCTCCTCGGGGCGCGTCTCTCTTGGGCTTCTCTCATGGAGGCCCTCAGTCAGACCCAGTGTTGACATGTGTCAAGACGCTCCTCGGGGCGTGTCTTGCTTGGGCTTCTCTCCTGGAGGCCCTCAGTCAGACCCATTGTTGACATGTGGCAAGACGCTCCTCGGGGCACGTCTTGCTTGGGCTTCTCTCCTGGAGGCGCTCAAACAGACCGAGTAGTGACATGTGGCAAGACGCTCCTCGTGGCGCGTCTTGCTTGGACTTCTCTCCCGGAGGCCCTCAGTAAGAACCATTGTTGACATGTGGCAAGACGCTCCTCGGGACGCTTCTTGCTTGGGCCTCTCTCCAGAAGGCCCTCAATCAGACCCAGTGTTGACACGTGGCAAGACGCTCCTCGGGGCGCGTCTTGCTTGGGCCTCTCTCCTGGAGGCGCTCAGTCAGACTGAGTAGTGACATGTGGCCTGACTATCCTCGGGGCACGTCTTGCTTGGGCCTCTCTCCTGGAGGCGCTCAGTCAGACCCAGTGGTGACATGTGGCAAGACACTCCTCGGGGCGCGTCTTGCTTGGGCCTCTCTCGTGGAGGCCCTCTGTCAGACCCAGTGTTGACATGTGTCAAGAAGCTCCTCGGGGCGCGTCTTGCTTGGGCTTCTCTCCTGGAGGCCCACAGTCAGACCCAGTGTTGGCATGTGGCAAGACGCTCCTCAGGGCGCGTCTTGGTTGGGCCTCTCTCCTGGAGGCGCTCAGTCAGACCCAGTGGTGACATGTGGCAAGACGCTCCTCGGGGCGCGTATTGCTTGGGCCTCTCTCCTGGATGCTCTCTGTCAGACCGAGTGTTGACATGTGGCAAGACTCTCCTCGGGGCGCGTCTCTCTTGGGCTTCTCTCATGGAGGCCCTCAGTCAGACCCAGTGTTGACATGTGTCAAGACGCTCCTCGGGGCGTGTCTTGCTTGGGCCTCTCTCCGAGAGGCGCTCAGTCAGACCCAGTGTTGACATGTGGCAAGACGCTCCTCGGGGCGCATCTTGCTGGGGCTTCTCTCATGGAGGCACTCAGTCAGACCCAGTGTTGACATGTGGCAAGACACTCCTCGGGGCGCGTCTTGCTTGGACCTCTCTCATGGAGGCCCTCTGTCAGAGCCAGTGTTGACATGTGTCAAGACGCTCCTCGGGGCGCGTCTTGCTTTGGCCTCTCTCCTGGAGGCCCTCTGTCAGACCCAGTGTTGACATGTTTCAAGACGCTCCTCGGGGCGCGTCTTGCTTGGGCTTCTCTCCTGGAGGCCCTCAGTCATACCCATTGTTGACATGTGGCAAGACGCTCCTCGGTAAGCGTCTTGCTTTGGCCTCTCTCCTGGAGGCGCTCAGTCAGACCGAGTGCTGAAATGTGGCAAGACGCTCCTCGGGCCGCGTGTTGCTTGGGCTTCTCTCCTGGAGGCCCTCAGTCAGACCCATTGTTGACATGTTGCAAGACGCTCCTTTGGGCGCGTCTTGCTTTGGCCTCTCTCCTGGAGGCCCTCTGTCAGACCCAGTGTTGACATGTTTCAAGACGCTCCTCTCTCCTGGAGGCGCTCAGTCAGACCGAGTGCTGACATGTGGAAAGACGCTCCTCGGGGCGCGTCTTGCTTGGGCTTCTCTCCTGGAGGCGCTCAGAAAGACCCAGTGTTGACATGTGACAAGACGCTCCTCGGGGCGCGTCTTGCTTGGGCCTCTCTCCTGGAGGCGCTCAGTCAGACCCAGTGGTGACATGTGGCAAGACACTCCTCGGGGCGCGTATTGCTTGGGCCTCTCTCCTGGATGCTCTCTGTCAGACCGAGTGTTGACATGTGGCAAGACTCTCCTCGGGGCGCGTCTCTCTTGGGCTTCTCTCATGGAGGCCCTCAGTCAGACCCAGTGTTGACATGATTCAAGACGCTCCTCGGGGCGTGTCTTGCTTGGGCCTCTCTCCTAGAGGCGCTCAGTCAGACCCAGTGTTGACATGTGGCAAGACGCTCCTCGGGGCACGTCTTGCTTGGGCTTCTCTCCTGGAGGCCCTCAGTCAGACCCATTGTTGACATGTGGCAAGACGCTCCTCGGGGCACGTCTTGCTTGGGCTTCTCTCCTGGAGGCGCTCAAACAGACCGAGTAGTGACATGTGGCAAGACGCTCCTCGGGGCGCGTCTTGCTGGGGCTTCTCTCATGGAGGCACTCAGTCAGACCCAGTGTTGACATGTGGCAAGACACTCCTCGGGGCGCGTCTTGCTTGGACCTCTCTCCCTGAGGCGCTCTGTCAGACCTAGTGTTGACATTTGGCAAGACACTCCTCGGGGCGCGTCTTGCTTGGGCCTCTCTCATGGAGGCCCTCTGTCAGACCCAGTGTTGACATGTGTCAAGACGCTCCTCGGGGGGCGTCTTGCTTTGGCCTCTCTCCTGGAGGCGCTCAGTCAGACCGAGTGCTGACATGTGGAAAGAAGCTCCTCGGGGCGCGTCTTGCTTGGGCTTCTCTGCTGGAGGCCCTCAGTAAGAACCATTGTTGACATGTGGCAAGAAGCTCCTCGGGGCGCGTCTTGCTTGGGCTTCTCTCCTGGAGGCCCTCAGTAAGACCCATTGTTGACATGTGGCAAGACGCTCCTCGGGGCGCGTCTTGCTTGGGCCTCTCTCCTGGAGGCGCTCAGTCACACTGAGTAGTGACATGTGGCCTGACGCTCCTCGGGGCGCGTGTTGCTTGGGCCTCTCTCCTGGAGGCGCTCAGTCAGACCCAGTGGTGACATGTGGCAAGACACTCCTCGGGGCACGTCTTGCTTGGGCCTCTCTCCTGGAGGCCCTCTGTCAGACCCAGTGTTGACATGTGTCAAGACGCTCCTCGGGGCGCGTCTTGCTTGGGCTTCTCTCCTGGAGGCCCTCAGTCAGACCCATTATTGACATGTGGCAAGACGCTCCTCGGGGCGCGTCTTGCTTGGGCCTCTCTCCTGGAGGCGCTCAGTCAGAACCAGAGGTGACATGTGGCAAGACGCTCCTCGGGGCGCGTCTTGCTTGGGCCTCTCTCCTGGAGGCCCTCTTTCAGACCCAGTGTTGACATGTGGCAAGACGCTCCTCCGGGCTCAACTTGCTTGGGCCTCTCTCCTGGAGGCCCTCAGTCAGACCCATTGTTGACATGTGGCAAGACGCTCCTCGGGGCGCGTCTTGCTTGGGCCTCTCTCCTGGAGGCGCTCAGTCAGACCGAGTGCTGACATAAGGCAAGACGCTCCTCGGGGCGCGTCTTGCTGGGGCCTCTCTCCTGGAGGCGCTCAGTCAGACCCAGTGCTGACATGTGGCAAGACGCTCCTCGGGGCGCGTCTTGCTTTGGCCTCTCTCCTGGAGGCGCTCAGTCAGACTGAGTAGTGACATGTGGCCTGACGCTCCTCGGGGCGCGTCTTGCTTGGGCCTCTCTCCTGGAGGCGCTCAGTCAGACCCAGTGGTGACATGTGGCAAGACACTCCTCGGGGCGCGTCTTGCTTGGGCCTCTCTCCTGGAGGCCCTCTGTCAGACCCAGTGTTGACATGTGTCAAGACGCTCCTCGGGGCGCGTCTTGCTTGGGCCTCTCTCCTGGAGGTGCTCAGTCAGACCCAGTGGTGACACGTGGGAAGACGCTCCTCGGGGCGCGTCTTGCTTGGCCCTCTCTCCTGGAGGCGCTCAGTCAGACCCAGTGTTGACACGTGGCAAGACGCTCCTCGGGGCGCGTCTTGCTTGGGCTTCTCTCATGGAGGCCCTCAGTCCGACCCAGTGTTGACATGTGTCAAGACGCTCCTCGGGGCGTGTCCTGCTTGGGCCTCTCTCCTGGAGGCGCTCAGTCAGACCCAGTGCTGACATGTGGTAGGACGCTCCTCCAGGTGCGTCTTGCTTGGGCCTCTCTCCTGGAGGCGCTCAGTCAGACCC
Source organism: Nothobranchius furzeri (assembly GCF_043380555.1). NCBI lineage: Eukaryota > Metazoa > Chordata > Actinopteri > Cyprinodontiformes > Nothobranchiidae > Nothobranchius > Nothobranchius furzeri. The sequence continues at coordinate 30,446,178 of NC_091744.1, read as the reverse complement.
AGTGTTCACATGTGGCAAGACTCTCCTCGGGGCGCGTCTTGCTTGGGCCTCTCTCCTGGAGGCGCTCAGTCAGACCGAGTGCTGACATGTGGCAAGACGCTCCTCGGGGCCCAAGCAAGATGTGCCCCGAGGAGCGTCTTGCCACATGTCAACAATGGGTGTCACTATGGGCCTCCAGGAGAGAAGCCCAAGCAAGAAGCGCCCCGAGGAGCGTCTTGCCACATGTCAACACTGGGTCTGACTGAGCGCCTCCAGGAGAGAGGCCCAAGCAAGACATGCCCCGAGGAGCGTCGTGACACATGTAAACACTGGGTCTGACTGAGGGCCTCCAAGAGAGAAGCCCAAGCAAGACGCGCCCCGAGGAGAGTCTTGCCACATGTCAACACTGGGTCTGACAGAGGGCATCCAGGATAGAGGCCCAAGCAATACGCGCCCCGAGGAGCGTCTTGCCACATGTCAGCACTCGGTCTGACTGAGCGCCTCCAGGAGAGAGGCCCAAGCAAGACGCGCCCCGAGGAGAGTCTTGCCACATGTGAACACTGGGTCTGACTGAGCGCCTCCAGGAGAGAGGCCCAAGCAAGACGCGCCTGGAGGAGCGTCTTTCCACATGTCAGCACTGGGTCTGACTGAGCGCCTCCAGGAGAGAGGCCCAAGCAGGACACGCCCCGAGGAGCGTCTTGACACATGTCAACACTGGGTCGGACTGAGGGCCTCCATGAGAGAAGCCCAAGCAAAACGCGCCCCGAGGAGAGTCTTGCCACATGTCAACACTCGGTCTGACAGAGGGCATTCAGGAGAGAGGCCCAAGCAATACGCGCCCCGAGGAGCGTCTTTCCACGTGTCACCACTGGGTCTGACTGAGCGCCTCCAGGAGAGAGGCCCAAGCAAGACGCACCCCGAGGAGCGTCTTGCCACATGTGAACACTGGGTCTGACTGAGCGCCTCCAGGAGAGAGGCCCAAGCAAGACGCGCCCGGAGGAGCGTCTTGCCACATGTGAACACTGGGTCTGACTGAGCGCCTCCAGGAGAGAGGCCCAAGCAAGACGTGCCCCGAGGAGCGTCTTGCCACATGTCAACACTGGGTCTGACTGAGTGCCTCCATGAGAGAAGCCCCAGCAAGACGCGCCCCGAGGAGCATCTTGCCACATGTCAACACTGGGTCTGACTGAGAACCTCCAGGAGAGAGGCCCAAGCAAGACGCGCCCCGAGGAGCGTCTTGCAACATGTCAACACTGGGTCTGACTGAGCGCCTCCAGGAGAGAGGCCCAAGCAAGACGCGCCCCGAGGAGCGTCTTGTCACATGTCACTACTCGGTCTGACGGGAGCACCTCCAGGAGAGAGGCCCAAGCAAGACGTGCCCCGAGGAGCGTCTTGCCACATGTCAACAATGGGTCTGACTGAGGGCCTCCAGGAGAGAAGCCCAAGCAAGAAGCGCCCCGAGGAGCGTCTTGCCACATGTCAACACTGGGTCTGACTGAGCGCCTCCAGGAGAGAGGCCCAAGCAAGACACGCCCGAGGAGCGTCGTGACACATGTAAACACTGGGTCTGACTGAGGGCCTCCATGAGAGAAGCCCAAGCAAGACGCGCCCCGAGGAGAGTCTTGCCACATGTCAACACTGGGTCTGACAGAGGGCATCCAGGATAGAGGCCCAAGCAATACGCGCCCCGAGGAGCGTCTTGCCACATGTCAGCACTCGGTCTGACTGAGCGCCTCCAGAAGAGAGGCCCAAGCAAGACGCGCCCCGAGGAGAGTCTTGCCACATGTGAACACTGGGTCTGACTGAGCGCCTCCAGGAGAGAGGCCCAAGCAAGACGCGCCTGGAGGAGCGTCTTTCCACATGTCAGCACTGGGTCTGACTGAGCGCCTCCAGGATAGAGGCCCAAGCAGGACACGCCCCGAGGAGCGTCTTGAAACATGTCAACACTGGGTCAGACTGAGGGCCTCCATGAGAGAAGCCCAAGCAAAACGCGCCCCGAGGAGAGTCTTGCCACATGTCAACACTCGGTCTGACAGAGGGCATTCAGGAGAGAGGCCCAAGCAATACGCGCCCCGAGGAGCGTCTTTCCACGTGTCACCACTGGGTCTGACTGAGCACCTCCAGGAGAGAGGCCCAAGCAAGACGCACCCCGAGGAGCGTCTTGCCACATGTGAACACTGGGTCTGACTGAGCGCCTCCAGGAGAGAGGCCCAAGCAAGACGCGCCCGGAGGAGCGTCTTGCCACATGTCAGCACTCGGTCTGACTGAGCGCCTCCATGAGAGAGGCCCAAGCAAGACGCGCCCCGAGGAGCATCTTGACACATGTCTCCTCTGGGTCTGACTGAGCGCCTCCAGGAGAGAGGCCCAAGCAAGACGTGCCCCGAGGAGCGTCTTGCCACATGTCAACACTGGGTCTGACTGAGTGCCTCCATGAGAGAAGCCCCAGCAAGACGCGCCCCGAGGAGCATCTTGCCACATGTCAACACTGGGTCTGACTGAGAACCTCCAGGAGAGAGGCCCAAGCAAGACATGCCCCGAGGAGCGTCTTGCCACTTGTCAACACTGGGTCTGACTGAGTGCCTCCAGGAGAGAGGCCCAAGCAAGACGCGCCCCGAGGAGCGTCTTGTCACATGTCACTACTCGGTCTGACTGAGCGCCTCCAGGAGAGAGGCCCAAGCAAGACACGCCCCGAGGAGCGTCTTGACACGTCAACACTGGGTCTGACTGAGGGCCTCCATGAGAGAAGCCCAAGCAAGACGCGCCCCGAGGAGAGTCTTGCCACATGTCAACACTGGGTCTGACAGAGGGCATCCAGGAGAGAGGCCCAAGCAAGACTCGCCCCGAGGAGCGTCTTGCCACATGTCAACAATGGGTCTGACTGAGGGCCTCCAGGAGAGAATCCCAAGCAAGACGCGCCCCGAGGAGCTTCTTGCCACATGTCAGCACTCGGTCTGACTGAGCGCCTCCAGGAGAGAGGCCCAAGCAAGACGCGCCCCGAGGAGCGTCTTGACACATGTCAACACTGGGTCTGACAGAGGGCCTCCATGAGAGAGGCCCAAGCAAGACGCGCCCAGAGGAGTGTCTTGCCACATGTCAACACTGGGTCTGACTGAGCGCCTCCAGGAGAGAGGCCCAAGCAAGACGCGCCCCGAGGAGCGTCTTGCCACGTGTCACCACTGGGTCTGACTGAGCTCCTCCAGGAGAGAGGCCCAAGCAAGACGCGCCCCGAGGAGCGTCTTTCCACGTGTCACCACTGGGTCTGATTGAGCACCTCCAGGAGAGAGGCCCCAGCAAGACGCGCCCCGAGGAGCGTCTTGCCTTATGTCAGCACTCGGTCTGACTGAGCGCCTCCAGGAGAGAGGTCCAAGCAAGACGCGCCCCGAGGAGCGTCTTGCCACATGTCACTACTCGGTCAGACTGAGCGCCTCCAGGAGAGAGGCCCAAGCAAGACGTGCCCCGAGGAGCGTCTTGCCACATGTCAACAATGGGTCGGACTGAGGGCCTCCAGGAGAGAAGCCCAAGCAAGACGCGCCCCGAGGAGCGTCTTGCCACATGTCAACACTGGGTCTAACTGAGGGCCTCCAGGAGAGAAGCCCAAGCAAGACGCACCCCGAGGAGCGTCTTGCCACATGTCACCTCTGGTTCTGACTGAGCGCCTCCAGGAGAGAGGCCCAAGCAAGACGCGCCCCGAGGAGCGTCTTGCCACATGTCAATAATGGGTCTGACTGAGGGCCTCCAGGAGAGAAGCCCAAGCAAGACGCGCCCCGAGGAGCGTCTTGACACATGTCAACACTGGGTCTGACAGAGGGCCTCCAGGAGAGAGGCCCAAGCAAGACGTGCCCCGAGGAGTGTCTTGCCACATGTCACCACTGGGTCTGACTGAGCGCCTCCAGGAGAGAGGCCCAAGCAACACGCGCCCCGAGGAGCGTCAGGCCACATGTCACTACTCAGTCTGACTGAGCGCCTCCAGGAGAGAGGCCCAAGCAAGACGCGCCCCGAGGAGCGTCTTGCCACATGTCAACAATGGGTCTTACTGAGGGCCTCCAGGAGAGAAGCCCAAGCAAGACGCGCCCCGAGGAGCTTCTTGCCACATGTCAGCACTCGGTCTGACTGAGCGCCTCCAGGAGAGAGGCCAAAGCAAGACGCGCCCCGAGGAGCGTCTTGACACATGTCAACACTGGGTCTGACAGAGGGCCTCCATGAGAGAGGCCCAAGCAAAACGCGCCCCGAGGAGTGTCTTGCCACATGTCAACACTGGGTCTGACAGAGGGCCTCCAGGAGAGAGGCCCAAGCAAGACGCGCCCCGAGGAGTGTCTTGCCACATGTCACCACTTGGTCTGACTGAGCGCCTCCAGGAGAGAGGCCCAAGCAACACGCGCCCCGAGGAGCGTCAGGCCACATGTCACTACTCAGTCTGACTGAGCGCCTCCAGGAGAGAGGCCCAAGCAAGACGCGCCCCGAGGAGCGTCTTGCCACGTGTCAACACTGGGTCTGATTGAGGGCCTTCTGGAGAGAGGCCCAAGCAAGACGCGCCCCGAGGAGCGTCTTGCCACATGTCAACAATGGTTCTTACTGAGGGCCTCCAGCAGAGAAGCCCAAGCAAGACGCGCCCCGAGGAGCTTCTTGCCACTTGTCAGCACTCGGTCTGACTGAGCGCCTCCAGGAGAGAGGCCAAAGCAAGACGCCCCCCGAGGAGCGTCTTGACACATGTCAACACTGGGTCTGACAGAGGGCCTCCATGAGAGAGGCCCAAGCAAGACGCGCCCCGAGGAGTGTCTTGCCAAATGTCAACACTAGGTCTGACAGAGCGCCTCAGGGAGAGAGGTCCAAGCAAGACGCGCCCCGAGGAGTGTCTTGCCACATGTCAACACTGGGTCTGACTGAGTGCCTCCATGAGAGAAGCCCCAGCAAGACGCGCCCCGAGGAGCGTCTTGCCACATGTCACTACTCGGTCTGTTTGAGCGCCTCCAGGAGAGAGGCCCAAGCAAGACGCGCCCCGAGGAGCGTCTTGTCACATGTCAACACTGGGTCTTTCTGAGCGCCTCCAGGAGAGAAGCCCAAGCAAGACGCGCCCCGAGGAGCGTCTTTCCACATGTCAGCACTCGGTCTGACTGAGCGCCTCCAGGAGAGAGGCCCAAGTAAGACGCGCCCAAAGGAGCGTCTTGCAACATGTCAACAATGGGTCTGACTGAGGGCCTCCAGGAGAGAAGCCCAAGCAACACGCGGCCCGAGGAGCGTCTTGCCACATTTCAGCACTCGGTCTGACTGAGCGCCTCCAGGAGAGAGGCCAAAGCAAGACGCTTCCCGAGGAGCGTCTTGCCACATGTCAACAATGGGTATGACTGAGGGCCTCCAGGAGAGAAGCCCAAGCAAGACGCGCCCCGAGGAGCGTCTTGAAACATGTCAACACTGGGTCTGACTGAGCGCCTCCAGGAGAGAGGCCCAAGCAAGACACGCCCCGAGGAGCGTCTTGACACATGTCAACACTGGGTCTGACAGAGGGCCTCCATGAGAGAGGCCCAAGCAAAACGCGCCCCGAGGAGTGTCTTGCCACATGTCAACACTGGGTCTGACAGAGGGCCTCCAGGAGAGAGGCCCAACCAAGACGCGCCCTGAGGAGCGTCTTGCCACATGCCAACACTGGGTCTGACTGTGGGCCTCCAGGAGAGAAGCCCAAGCAAGACGCGCCCCGAGGAGCGTCTTGACACATGTCAACACTGGGTCTGACGGAGGGCCTCCATGAGAGAGGCCCAAGCAAGACGCGCCCCGAGGAGTGTCTTGCCACATGTCAACACTGGGTCTGACAGAGGGCCTCCAGGAGAGAGGCCCAAGCAAGACGCGCCCCGAGGAGTGTCTTGCCACATGTCACCACTTGGTCTGACTGAGCGCCTCCAGGAGAGAGGCCCAAGCAACACGCGCCCCGAGGAGCGTCAGGCCACATGTCACTACTCAGTCTGACTGAGCGCCTCCAGGAGAGAGGCCCAAGCAAGACGCGCCCCGAGGAGCGTCTTGCCACGTGTCAACACTGGGTCTGATTGAGGGCCTTCTGGAGAGAGGCCCAAGCAAGACGCGCCCCGAGGAGCGTCTTGCCACATGTCAACAATGGTTCTTACTGAGGGCCTCCAGCAGAGAAGCCCAAGCAAGACGCGCCCCGAGGAGCTTCTTGCCACTTGTCAGCACTCGGTTTGACTGAGCGCCTCCAGGAGAGAGGCCAAAGCAAGACGCCCCCCGAGGAGCGTCTTGACACATGTCAACACTGGGTCTGACAGAGGGCCTCCATGAGAGAGGCCCAAGCAAGACGCGCCCCGAGGAGTGTCTTGCCAAATGTCAACACTAGGTCTGACAGAGCGCCTCAGGGAGAGAGGTCCAAGCAAGACGCGCCCCGAGGAGTGTCTTGCCACATGTCAACATTGGGTCTGACTGAGTGCCTCCATGAGAGAAGCCCCAGCAAGACGCGCCCCGAGGAGCGTCTTGCCACATGTCACTACTCGGTCTGTTTGAGCGCCTCCAGGAGAGAGGCCCAAGCAAGACGCGCCCCGAGGAGCGTCTTGTCACATGTCAACACTGGGTCTTTCTGAGCGCCTCCAGGAGAGAAGCCCAAGCAAGACGCGCCCCGAGGAGCGTCTTTCCACATGTCAGCACTCGGTCTGACTGAGCGCCTCCAGGAGAGAGGCCCAAGTAAGACGCGCCCAAAGGAGCGTCTTGCAACATTTCAACAATGGGTCTGACTGAGGGCCTCCAGGAGAGAAGCCCAAGCAACACGCGGCCCGAGGAGCGTCTTGCCACATTTCAGCACTCGGTCTGACTGAGCGCCTCCAGGAGAGAGGCCAAAGCAAGACGCTTCCCGAGGAGCGTCTTGCCACATGTCAACAATGGGTATGACTGAGGGCCTCCAGGAGAGAAGCCCAAGCAAGACGCGCCCCGAGGAGCGTCTTGAAACATGTCAACACTGGGTCTGACAGAGGGCCTCCAGGAGAGAGGCCAAAGCAAGACGCGCCCCGAGGAGCGTCTTGACACATGTCAACACTGGGTCTGACAGAGGGCCTCCATGAGAGAGGTCCAAGCAAGACGCGCCCCGAGGAGTGTCTTGCCACATGTCAACACTGGGTCTGACTGAGTGCCTCCATGAGAGAAGCCCCAGCAAGACGCGCCCCGAGGAGCGTCTTGCCACATGTCACTACTCGGTCTGTTTGAGCGCCTCCAGGAGAGAAGCCCAAGCAAGACGTGCCCCGAGGAGCGTCTTGCCACATGTCAACAATGGGTCTGACTGAGGGCCTCCAGGAGAGAAGCCCAAGCAAGACGCGCCCCGAGGAGCGTCTTGCCACATGTCAACACTGGGTCTGACTGAGCGCCTCTCGGAGAGAGGCCCAAGCAAGACACGCCCCGAGGAGCGTCTTGACACATGTCAACACTGGGTCTGACTGAGGGCCTCCATGAGAGAAGGCCAAGAGAGACGCGCCCCGAGGAGAGTCTTGCCACATGTCAACACTAGGTCTGACAGAGAGCATCAAGGAGAGAGGCCCAAGCAATACGCACCCCGAGGAGCGTCTTGCCACATGTCACCACTGGGTCTGACTGAGCGCCTCCAGGAGAGAGGCCCAACCAAGACGCGCCCTGAGGAGCGTCTTGCCACATGCCAACACTGGGTCTGACTGTGGGCCTCCAGGAGAGAAGCCCAAGCAAGACGCGCCCCGAGGAGCGTCTTGACACATGTCAACACTGGGTCTGACAGAGGGCCTCCATGAGAGAGGCCCAAGCAAGACGCGCCCCGAGGAGTGTCTTGCCACATGTCAACACTGGGTCTGACAGAGGGCCTCCAGGAGAGAGGCCCAAGCAAGATGCGCCCCGAGGATTGTCTTGCCACATGTCACCACTTGGTCTGACTGAGCGCCTCCAGGAGAGAGGCCCAAGCAACACGCGCCCCGAGGAGCGTCAGGCCACATGTCACTACTCAGTCTGACTGAGCGCCTCCAGGAGAGAGGCCCAAGCAAGACGCGCCCCGAGGAGCGTCTTGCCACGTGTCAACACTGGGTCTGATTGAGGGCCTTCTGGAGAGAGGCCCAAGCAAGACGCGTCCCGAGGAGCGTCTTGCCACATGTCAACAATGGTTCTTACTGAGGGCCTCCGGGAGAGAAGTCCAAGCAAGACGCGCCACGAGGAGCTTCTTGCCACATGTCAGCACTCGGTCTGACTGAGTGCCTCCAGGAGAGAGGACAAAGCAAGACGCCCCCCGAGGAGCGTCTTGACACATGTCAACACTGGGTCTGACAGAGGGCCTCCATGAGAGAGGCCCAAGCAAGACGCGCCCCGAGGAGCGTCTTGCCACATGTCACTACTCGGTCTTACTGAGCGCCTCAGGGAGAGAGGTCCAAGCAAGACGCGCCCCGAGGAGCGTCTTGCCACATGTCAACACTGGGTCTGACTGAGAGCCTCCATGAGAGAAGCCCCAGCAAGACGCGCCCAGCGGAGCGTCTTGCCACATGTCACTACTCGGTCTGTTTGAGCGCCTCCAGGAGAGAGGCCCAAGCAAGACGTGCCCCGAGGAGAGTCTTGCCACATGTCAACAATGGGTCTGACTGAGGGCCTCCAGGAGAGAAGCCCAAGCAAGACGCGCCCCGAGGAGCGTCTTGCCACATGTCAACACTGGGTCTGACTGAGCGCCTCCAGGAGAGAGGCCCAAGCAAGACACGCCCCGAGGAGCGTCTTGACACATGTCAACACTGGGTCTGACTGACGACCTCCATGAGAGAAGCCCAAGCAAGACGCGCCCCGAGGAGAGTCTTGCCACATGTCAACACTCGGTCTGACAGAGGGCATCCAGGAGAGAGGCCCAAGCAATATGCGCCCCGAGGAGCGTCTTGCCACTTAAACCCACAACCTAGCACTGAGGACAGAGGGACTTTATTTAAATTAGTACTTAATGGAAACGATACATAATGATACATAAGAGCCATGTCACACATTCAGCCTAGGAATAGTAGCATTGTGCACTATTAAAAATATACACATCAATTGCTCGAATCCCATTGTTGCAAAGTAAAACTCTAATAAAACTCTAGTCTGACATCAACAGAGAAGACTTAGTGTATGTACTACAAATACAGCATTAGGATTTAGAGTGGACCGTGCACCTTGTGAACAATCAGAGGCTTATGAGGCAACATATCTTCCAGTTGCTATTAGACAAGTTATAATTCTCGACCATTTTTCGGAACTGGTTTCTTGGGTCCGTGAGTAAATGCCATTAGTACTTAATGGAAACGATACATAATGATACATAAGAGCCATGTCGTACATTCAGCCTAGGAATAGCAGCATTGTGCACTATTAAAAATATACACATCAATTGCTCGAATCCCATTGTTGCAAAGTAAAACTCTAATAAAACTCTAGTCCAACATCAACAGAGAAGACTTAGAGTATGTACTACAAATACAGCATTAGGATTTCGAGTGGACCGTGAACCTTGTGAACCATCAGAGGCTTATGACGCAACATATCTTCCAGTTGCTGTTAGACAAGTTATAATTCTTGACCATTTTTCGGAACTGGTTTCTTGGGTCCGTGAGTAAATGCCAAATGAGATGATAGTCCTTAAGTAAGTTCCTGGCGATCTCATGTCACGCTCTTGCCCATCAGCCGGTGAACGCTGAGACGGAACTCGATGAGAGCGATGTATTTTTTAAGTGCTCCGAATGTACTTCTAACAAGCGTGCGATTCACTTTGTGAGTAAACCGAAGCTGCAGCTGATTCAAACAGTCGAGCCAACTTTCTACATCACAATATGCGTTTTGTAGTTAGTCGAGTTACCTTTTGTGTGGTGCATGCACGGGTCGTTATCGTCCAGCTCTCAGCTTAGAGAGTCCTGTATTGACACAGACGTCAATACATCTCGATGTCATGCAACACACAAAGTCTGTCGCATACAGGTGGGTTAACACATGTACGATACCTTTTGTGTGGCGCATGCACGGGTTGTTAGCGTCCAGCTCCCAGCTTAGAGAGTCCTGTATTGACACAGACGTCAATACATCTCGATGTCATGCAACACACAAAGTCTGTCGCATACAGGTGGGTTAGCACATGTACGATACCTTTTGTGTGGCGCATGCACGGGTCGTTAGCGTCCAGCTCCCGGCTTATAGAGAGTCCTGTATTGACACAGACGTCAATACATCTCGATGTCATGCAACACACAAAGTCTGTCGCATACAGGTGGGTTAACACACATGTACGATGTGTGCGATGGCACGCCCAGTTTACAATGGGACACGACGATGATCATTGTAACCAAACTCTTGTTTCTCACCACAGGTGGTAGCGTTGTCTCCTGCACCTGGTCTTCGTGCACAGAGGGTGCTGTAATGTGCTCGTCATAGTCGCGATCGTTGTCACTCGAATCCGTTGTTCTCATGACAGGTGGTAGCGTTGTCTCCTGCATGTTGTCTTCACGTGCGGCAAGCGTTGTGCTGTGCTCGTTATAATGGTTGTCTTCGTACAAAGGGGGTGTTGAATACTCCTTCGCGAGTAGTGTAGGAGGTGGTGTGATGGGACGTATCTCAGAGGCGTTATGTGAGCGTACCACCATGGCCTGAGCAACTGCGACTACTGAGGGTACACCCAGTACAGACAGCGAGATCTTTTTTTTTCTTGGGTGTTGTACGTGTGGGTACAGCCGCTTTAATGGCAGTGAGAGCAAGTGGGCAAATGTATTTATAGGTCACTAGCAGAAACTAAGGCACGTGGTCAGAGTGTAATCGTAACCACCGTAGCTCTTGTCATAATTTAATATACATAGAAATCAGAAACGGGCATGTCAGGATAGACATCGCGAGTGATAATGCGGCCAGTATCTGTGTGCGCTTGTGAGCACCTTGTTGTTCTACTGTGGTGCCCACGCCGCCAGGTCTGTAAATGTCATCGACCTCCTTTATATACGCATACGCTAAAGACCGTATATTCTCTATGGATTTGAACACGTCCTTTGTTTCGTGTAACGCTTGAGCTGTCTCGAGCGTGATGTTGTGAGTGTACGCCAGTGTTTCACGTGCACCGAGGTCCGAAAGGGCGTGCGCTACAACTATTAACCTTGGTTTGGGAGTGTGGCAAAACGCTCGCTCCGCTGTAATGGGCGGATGCAATGTTATCACCTGGTACGTTTCGTTAGTCGGGTCGTAACACACCGGTCCGTGAAACGGACCGTCACATTGTATGGGGCACAGTAAGGACAACACGCCGCCGACCGTGACTTCGCACTCGACCGCGGTGGTGTTATCGATTTGCAAAGGATCACATACGCCTCTCCAGTCGCAATGAGGCACATTGTAGTCGACGCGACCGTCGGTCACCATAGCTTTCGTCAGCCAACACACTCGATTGCCCTTCGAAACATCGGCGATCAACGTGAGCTTAGAGGTCGACGTCGCTTTACTGTACGCCAGGATATCCGTGTGTGAGTGCACGCTCGACGTCGATTGACAACCGGTCATGTCAGACCTGATCAGACCTTCTGAACACATGACCATTACTTGTTGTGCGGCCGAGAGTATCGCGATCATACCGTTGAGATGTGTAGAAAGCGCGTACACGCCAGCCTTCCACGTTTCCAAAATTTCCAGCAGTCTAGAGGGACTTGTCTTAGCGCGCACGGCTGTGCTGAATTTGCGTTGGGTAGACACAACGGCTTCTACCTCACTTAGGATCTGTGGGCTCATGTACTCGTGGTAGGCCAAGACGTGTATAGTCGAGCGCGGTGATGCCCCGAACACTTGACCCGGTTTTGTTGTGGCGATATGCGTGTCCAGTAACGCGGCAAAGTCCGCGTGTCTAGCGTGTATTGATTTTACAGCTCGCTCATACCCCAACAGTACGGTCCGTAGAAGTTCGTTCACTTGTTTCCATGCGCTCGTGGAACACAGGACATCGCAACCTCTGTGATACTCAAGTAAAGCGTCAAACACCAGCTGCTTGCACGTTGGAAATACAATCGGTAGTAACTTCTTACTCCACTCTATGTTGAACTCGTATAGTATGTATATGGGCGGTTGCGGCGGTTTGCGCATTTTCTATCTACCCTCCGCTAATATGACTCTGTGGTCTGTCTCCTGAGATGGTGCGGTTGGAACTTGCGAGAGTGCACTATCGACGGTTGGCGTTTCCATTTCGTCAACTGCCATTTTCAGCCGCTGGCAAACGGCCGTCGACGGTCGATGCGAGACACCAACATAACGTTAGACCGCGACCCTCATGCCAGTTTTCTGTAGTACTGGTTGTAGTTTCTGGTGCACACTCGAAACGCCATTACGATCACAATTACGTTGATTAATAAATCCAGTGTTGTAGCGACTGCAGCCAGCGCCGTCGCGCAACTTGTGTCGGTGTTATCTCTCGATACTTTCATTCGTATCCGAGCGTATGCAGAATCTACGGATCTGGTGAAGTTGCTTGTCACTAGCTTGCGCACGTTTGATATGGCACTTTGCGCGAGACTCGCACAACCTGCAGTGGCGACCGTCGCGTCAGTGCAAAGTTTTTCCAATATATCGCTCGCAACATCGTTTGTCATTTGCTGTACACTGCGCACACTGGCCGCGAGGTCGCGGAGAGGGTCTTCTTTACGAGCTACTCTGGTAGCGCCGTGGTTGATGAGGACGATCATCTTTAGCAATAGTTCATCTCGAAGCGCAACGATGGTGAGGGCGACGGGTTGGCCGGTTCCGCCTTCAGGCCACACAGTTGCCGCTAGATTGCCCAATGCCACACACGCAGACGAACCCTGTACACACTCAATGACCCGTGTGCGATCGTTGATTTCTGCTAGTACGTTTGCTAGATCTACGTGCTTCCACGGATCGGGCGTGGGCACGCGCTTGTTTTTAGAGGCGTTTTCGTGCAGCCTCTACCCTGCACGACCGCTCGTGGCCGCACTAGCTATATTTATCTTTATTTGTTTCACACACACACACACACACACACACACACACACACACACACACACACACACACACAGGCCCTTGCGTGCAAACCCCGGTCAGGCCTGCAGTGTACACATCAGAGACATGATGTTCTTTCACAGAACTGAGGTTGTTCATTACTAAATGACTTTTACAGGAATATTGTTATTATACTGTTCAACAGGTTGATCATAATAATGTGTATTAAACCCACAACCTAGCACTGAGGACAGAGGGACTTTATTTAAATTTGTACTTAATGGAAACGATACATAATGATACATAAGAGCCATGTCGTACATTCAGCCTAGGAATAGTAGCAATGTGCACTATTAAAAATATACACATCAATTGCTCGAATCCCATTGTTGCAAAGTAAAACTCTAATAAAACTCTAGTCTGACATCAACAGAGAAGACTTAGTGTATGTACTACAAATACAGCATTAGGATTTCGAGTGGACCGTGCACCTTGTGAACCATCAGAGGCTTATGACGCAACATATCTTCCAGTTGCTATTAGACAAGTTATAATTCTCGACCATTTTTCGGAACTGGTTTCTTGGGTCCGTGAGTAAATGCCAAATGAGATGATAGTCCTTAAGTAAGTTCCTGGCGATCCCATGTCACGCTCTTGCCCATCAGCCGGTGAACGCTGAGACGGAACTCGATGAGAGCAATGTATTTTTTAAGTGCTCCGAATGTACTTCTAACAAGCGTGCGATTCACTTTGTGAGTAAACCGCAGCTGCAGCTGATTCAAACAGTCGAGCCAACTTTCTACATCACAATATGCGTTTTGTAGTTAGTCGAGTTACCTTTTGTGTGGCGCATGCACGGGTCGTTATCGTCCAGCTCCCAGCTTAGAGAGTCCTGTATTGACACAAACGTCAATACATCTCAATGTCATGCAACACACAAAGTCTGTCGCATACAGGTGGGTTAACACACATGTACGATGTGTGCGATGGCACGCCCAGTTTACAATGGGACACGACGATGATCATTGTTAACCAAACTCTTGTTTCTCACGACAGGTGGTAGCGTTGTCTCCTGCACCTGGTCTTCGTGCACAGAGGGTGCTGTAATGTGCTTGTCATAGTCGCGATCGTTGTCACTCGAATCCGTTGTTCTCACGACAGGTGGTAGCTTTGTCTCCTGCATGTTGTCTTCGCGTGCGGCAAGCGTTGTGCTGTGCTCGTTATAATGGTTGTCTTCGAACAAAGGGGGTGTTGAATACTCCTTCGCGAGTAGTGTAGGAGGTGGTGTGATGGGACGTATCTCAGAGGCGTTATGTGAGCGTACCACCATGGCCTGAGCAACTGCGACTACTGAGAGTACACCCAGTACAGACAGCGAGATCTTTTTTTTTCTTGGGTGTTGTACGTGTGGGTATCATCTTGCTTGGGCCTCTCTCCTGGAGGCGCTAAGTCAGACCCAGTGTTGACACGTGGCAAGACGCTCCTCGGGGCGCGTCTTGCTTGGGCCTCTCTCCTGGAGGCGCTCAGTCAGACACAGTGTTGACATGTGGCAAGACACTCCTCGGGGCGCGTCTTGCTTGGACTTCTCTCATGGAGGCCCACAGTAAGACCCATTGTTGACATCTGGAAAGAAGCTCCTCGGGGCGCGTCTTGCTTTGGCTTCTCTCCTGGAGGCCCTCAGTCAGACCCATTGTTGACATGTGGCAAGACGCTCCTCGGGGCGCGTCTTGCTTGGGCCTCTCTCATGGAGGCCCTCTGTCAGACCCAGTGTTGACATGTGTCAAGACGCTCCTCGGGGGGCTTCTTGCTTTGGCCTCTCTCCTGGAGGCACTCAGTCAGACCGAGTGCTGACATGTGGCAAGAAGCTCCTCGGGGCGCGTCTTGCTTGGACTTCTCTCCCGGAGGCCCTCAGTAAGAACCATTGTTGACATGTGGCAAGACGCTCCTCGGGGCGCGTCTTGCTTGGGCCTCTCTCCAGAAGGCCCTCAATCAGACCCAGTGTTGACACGTGGCAAGACGCTCCTCGGGGCGCGTCTTGCTTGGGCCTCTCTCCTGGAGGCGCTCAGTCAGACTGAGTAGTGACATGTGGCCTGACGCTCCTCGGGGCGCGTGTTGCTTGGGCCTCTCTCCTGGAGGCGCTCAGTCAGACCAAGTGGTGACATGTGGCAAGACAATCCTCGGGGCGCATCTTGCTTGGGCCTCTCTCCTGGAGGCCCTCTGTCAGACCCAGTGTTGACATGTGGCAAGACACTCCTCGGGGCGCGTCTTGCTTGGGCCTCTCTCATGGAGGCCCTCTGTCAGACCCAGTGTTGACATGTGTCAAGACGCTCCTCGGGGCGCGTCTTGCTTGGGCTTCTCTCCTGGAGGCCCACAGTCAGACCCAGTGTTGGCATGTGGCAAGACGCTCCTCAGGGCGCGTCTTGGTTGGGCCTCTCTCCTGGAGGCGCTCAGTCAGACCCAGTGGTGACATGTGGCAAGACGCTCCTCGGGGTGCGTATTGCTTGGGCCTCTCTCCTTGATGCTCTCTGTCAGACCTAGTGTTGACATGTGGCAAGACTCTCCTCGGGGCGCGTCTCTCTTGGCCTTCTCTCATGGAGGCCCTCAGTCAGACCCAGTGTTGACATGTGTCAAGACGCTCCTCGGGGCGTGTCTTGCTTGGGCCTCTCTCCGAGAGGCGCTCAGTCAGACCCAGTGTTGACATGTGGCAAGACGCTCCTCGGGGCGCGTCTTGCTTGGGCTTCTCTCCTGGAGGCCCTCAGTCAGACCCATTGTTGACATGTGGCAAGACGCTCCTCGGGGCACGTCTTGCTTGGGCTTCTCTCCTGGAGGCGCTCAAACAGACCGAGTAGTGACATGTGGCAAGACGCTCCTCGGGGCGCGTCTTGCTGGGGCTTCTCTCATGGAGGCACTCAGTCAGACCCAGTGTTGACATGTGGCAAGACACTCCTCGGGGCGCGTCTTGCTTGGACCTCTCTCATGGAGGCCCTCTGTCAGACCCAGTGTTGACATGTGTCAAGACGCTCCTCGGGGCGCGTCTTGCTTTGGCCTCTCTCCTGGAGGCCCTCTGTCAGACCCAGTGTTGACATGTTTCAAGACGCTCCTCGGGGCGCGTCTTGCTTGGGCTTCTCTCCTGGAGGCCCTCAGTCATACCCATTGTTGACATGTGGCAAGACGCTCCTCGGGAAGCGTCTTGCTTTGGCCTCTCTCCTGGAGGCGCTCAGTCAGACCGAGTGCTGAAATGTGGCAAGACGCTCCTCGGGCCGCGTGTTGCTTGGGCTTCTCTCCTGGAGGCCCTCAGTCAGACCCATTGTTGAAATGTTGCAAGACGCTCCTTTGGGCGCGTCTTACTTGGGCCTCTCTCCTGGAGGCGCTCAGTCAGACCGAGTGCTGACATGTGGAAAGACGCTCCTCGGGGCGCGTCTTGCTTGGGCTTCTCTCCTGGAGGCGCTCAGAAAGACCCAGTGTTGACATGTGACAAGACGCTCCTCGGGGCGCGTCTTGCTTGGGCCTCTCTCCTGGAGGCGCTCAAACAGACCGAGTAGTGACATGTGGCAAGACGCTCCTCGGGGCGCGTCTTGCTGGGGCTTCTCTCATGGAGGCACTCAGTCAGACCCAATGTTGACATGTGGCAAGACACTCCTCGGGGCGCGTCTTGCTTGGACCTCTCTCCCTGAGGCGCTCTGTCAGACCTAGTGTTGACATTTGGCAAGACACTCCTCGGGGCGCGTCTTGCTTGGGCCTCTCTCATGGAGGCCCTCTGTCAGACCCAGTGTTGACATGTGTCAAGACGCTCCTCGGGGGGCGTCTTGCTTTGGCCTCTCTCCTGGAGGCGCTCAGTCAAACCGAGTGCTGACAAGTGGCAAGAAGCTCCTCGGGGCGCGTCTTGCTTGGGCTTCTCTGCTGGAGGCCCTCAGTAAGAACCATTGTTGACATGTGGCAAGACGCTCCTCGGGGCGCGTCTTGCTTGGGCCTCTCTCCAGAAGGCCCTCAATCAGACCCAGTGTTGACACGTGGCAAGACGCTCCTCGGGGCGCGTCTTGCTTGGGCCTCTCTCCTGGAGGCGCTCAGTCAGACTGAGTAGTGACATGTGGCCTGACGCTCCTCGGGGCGCGTGTTGCTTGGGCCTCTCTCCTGGAGGCGCTCAGTCAGACCAAGTGGTGACATGTGGCAAGACACTCCTCGGGGCGCGTCTTGCTTGGGCCTCTCTCCTGGAGGCCCTCTGTCAGACCCAGTGTTGACATGTGGCAAGACACTCCTCGGGGCGCGTCTTGCTTGGGCCTCTCTCATGGAGGCCCTCCGTCAGACCCAGTGTTGACATGTGTCAAGACGCTCCTCGGGGCGCGTCTTGCTTGGGCTTCTCTCCTGGAGGCCCACAGTCAGACCCAGTGTTGGCATGTGGCAAGACGCTCCTCAGGGCGCGTCTTGGTTGGGCCTCTCTCCTGGAGGCCCTCTGTCAGACCCAGTGTTGACATGTGGCAAGACACTCCTCGGGGCGCGTTTTGCTTGGGCCTCTCTCATGGAGGCCCTCTGTCAGACCCAGTGTTGACATGTGTCAAGACGCTCCTCGGGGCGTGTCTTGCTTGGGCCTCTCTCCTGGAGGCGCTCAGTCAGACCCAGTGTTGACATGTTTCAAGACGCTCCTCGGGGCGCGTCTTGCTTGGGCTTCTCTCCTGGAGGCCCTCAGTCATACCCATTGTTGACATGTGGCAAGACGCTCCTCGGGAAGCGTCTTGCTTTGGCCTCTCTCCTGGAGGCGCTCAGTCAGACCGAGTGCTGAAATGTGGCAAGACGCTCCTCGGGCCGCGTGTTGCTTGGGCTTCTCTCCTGGAGGCCCTCAGTCAGACCCATTGTTGACATGTTGCAAGACGCTCCTTTGGGCGCGTCTTACTTGGGCCTCTCTCCTGGAGGCGCTCAGTCAGACCGAGTGCTGACATGTGGAAAGACGCTCCTCGGGGCGCGTCTTGCTTGGGCTTCTCTCCTGGAGGCGCTCAGAAAGACCCAGTGTTGACATGTGACAAGACGCTCCTCGGGGCGCGTCTTGCTTGGGCCTCTCTCCTGGAGGCGCTCAAACAGACCGAGTAGTGACATGTGGCAAGACGCTCCTCGGGGCGCGTCTTGCTGGGGCTTCTCTCATGGAGGCACTCAGTCAGACCCAGTGTTGACATGTGGCAAGACACTCCTCGGGGCGCGTCTTGCTTGGACCTCTCTCCCTGAGGCGCTCTGTCAGACCTAGTGTTGACATTTGGCAAGACACTCCTCGGGGCGCGTCTTGCTTGGGCCTCTCTCATGGAGGCCCTCTGTCAGACCCAGTGTTGACATGTGTCAAGACGCTCCTCGGGGGGCGTCTTGCTTTGGCCTCTCTCCTGGAGGCGCTCAGTCAGACCGAGTGCTGACAAGTGGCAAGAAGCTCCTCGGGGCGCGTCTTGCTTGGGCTTCTCTGCTGGAGGCCCTCAGTAAGAACCATTGTTGACATGTGGCAAGACGCTCCTCGGGGCGCGTCTTGCTTGGGCCTCTCTCCAGAAGGCCCTCAATCAGACCCATTGTTGACATGTGGCAAGACGCTCCTCGGGGCGCGTCTTATTTGGGCCTCTCTCCTGGAGGCGCTCAGTCAGACCGAGTGCTGACATGTGGCAAGACGCTCCTCGGGGCGCGTCTTGCTTGGGCTTCTCTCCTGGAGGCCCTCAGTTAGACCCAGTGTTGACATGTGGC
The DNA here is from genome assembly GCF_043380555.1 of Nothobranchius furzeri. Classification (NCBI taxonomy): domain Eukaryota; kingdom Metazoa; phylum Chordata; class Actinopteri; order Cyprinodontiformes; family Nothobranchiidae; genus Nothobranchius; species Nothobranchius furzeri. The sequence goes on along the minus strand of NC_091744.1, from coordinate 30,427,557 downwards.
AAGACGCTCCTCGGGGCGCGTCTTGCTTGGGCTTCTCTCCTGGAGGCCCTCAGTCCGACCCATTGTTGACATATGGCAAGACGCTCCTCGGGGCACGTCTTGCTTGGGCCTCTCTCCTGGAGGCGCTCAGTCTGACCGAGTAGTGACATGTGGCAAGACGCTCCTCGGGGCGCGTCTTGCTTGGACCTCTCTCCTGGAGGCGCTCAGTCAGACCGAGTGCTGACATAAGGCAAGACGCTCCTCGGGGCACGTCTTGCTGGGGCCTCTCTCCTGGAGGTGCTAAATCAGACCCAGTGGTGACACGTGGAAAGACGCTCCTCGGGGCGCGTCTTGCTTGGGCCTCTCTCCTGGAGGAGCTCAGTCAGACCCAGTGGTGACACGTGGCAAGACGCTCCTCGGGGCGCGTCTTGCCACATGTCAACACTGGGTCTGACTGAGCGCCTCCAGGAGAGAGGCCCGAGGAGTGTCTTGCCACATGTCACCTCTGGGTCTGACTGAGCGCCTCCAGGAGAGAGGCGCAAGCAAGAAACGCCCGAGGAGCGTCTTGACACATGTCAACACTGGGTCTGACTGAGCGCCTCCAGGTGAGAGGCCCCAGCAAGACGCGCCCCGAGGAGCGTCTTGCCACATGTCAGCACTCGGTCTGACTGAGCGCCTCCAGGAGCGAGGCCCAAGCAAGAAGCGCCCCGAGGAGCGTCTTGCCACATGTCAACAATGGGTCTGACTGAGGGCCTCCAGGAGAGAAGCCCAAGCAAGACGCGCCCCGAGGAGTGTCTTGCCACATGACACTACTCGGTCTGACTGAGCGCCTCCAGGAGAGAGGTCCAAGCAAGACGCACCCCGAGGAGAGTCTTGCCACATGTCAACACTGGGTCTGACAGAGGGCATCCAGGAGAGAGGCCCAAGCAATACGCGCCCCGAGGAGCCTCTTGCCACATGTCAACACTCGGTCTGACAGAGGGCATCCAGGAGAGAGGCCCAAGCAATATGCGCCCCGAGGAGCGTCTTGCCACTTAAACCCACAACCTAGCACTGAGGACAGAGGGACTTTATTTAAATTAGTACTTAATGGAAACGATACATAATGATACATAAGAGCCATGTCACACATTCAGCCTAGGAATAGTAGCATTGTGCACTATTGACAGAGGGCCTCCAGGAGAGAGGCCCAAGCAAGACACGCCCCGAGGAGCGTCTTGCCACATGTCACCTCTGGTTCTGACTGAGCGCCTCCAGGAGAGAGGCCCAAGCAAGACGCGCCCCGAGGAGCGTCTTGCCACATGTCAGCACTTGGTCTGACTGAGCGCCTCCAGGAGAGAGTCCAAAGCAAGACGCGCCCCGAGGAGCGTCTTGTCACATGTCAACACTGGGTCTTTCTGAGCGCCTCCAGGAGAGAAGCCCAAGCAAGACGCGCCCCGAGGAGCATCTTGACACATGTCAGCACTCGGTCTGAATGAGCGCCTCCAGGAGAGAGGCCCAAGCAAGACGCGCCCCGACGAGCGTCTTGCCACATGTCAACAATGGGTCTGACTGAGGGCCTCCAGGAGAGAAGCCCAAGCAACACGCGGCCCGAGGAGCGTCTTGCCACATGTCAGCACTCGGTCTGACTGAGCGCCTCCAGGAGAGAGGCCAAAGCAAGACGCGCCCTGAGGAGCGTCTTGACACATGTCAACACTGGGTCTGACAGAGGGCCTCCATGAGAGAGGCCCAAGCAAGACGCGCCCCGAGGAGTGTCTTGCCACATGTCAACACTGGGTCTGACAGAGGGCCTCCAGGAGAGAGGCCCAAGCAAGACGCGCCCCGAGAAGTGTCTTGCCACATGTCAACACATGGTCTGACTGAGCGCCTCCAGGAGAGAGGCCCAAGCAGCACGCGCCCCGAGGAGCGTCAGACCACATGTCACTACTCATTCTGACTGAGCGCCTCCAGGAGAAAGGCCCAAGCAAGACGCGCCCCGAGGAGCGTCTTGCCACGTGTCAACACTGGGTCTGATTGAGGGCCTTCTGGAGAGAGGCCCAAGCAAGACACGACCCGAGGAGCTCTTGCCACATGTCAACAATGGGTCTTACTGAGGGCCTCCAGGAGAGAAGCCCAAGCAAGACGCGCCCCGAGGAGCTTCTTGCCACATGTCAGCACTCGGTCGGACTGAGCACCTCCAGGAGAGAGGCCAAAGCAAGACGCGCCCCGAGGAGCGTCTTGACACATGTCAACACTGGGTCTGACAGAGGGCCTCCATGAGAGAGGCCAAGCAAGACGCGCCCAGAGGAGTGTCTTGCCACATGTCAACACTGGGTCTGACAGAGGGCCTCCAGGAGAGAGGCCCAAGCAAGACGCGCCCCGAGGAGTGTCTTGCCACATGTCACCACTTGGTCTGACTGAGCGCCTCCAGGAGAGAGTCCCAAGCAACACGCGCCCCGAGGAGCGTAAGGCCACATGTAACTACTCAGTCTGACTGAGCGCCTCCAGGAGAGAGGCCCAAGCAAGACGCGCCCCGAGGAGCATATTGCCACGTGTCAACACTGGGTCTGATTGAGGGCCTTCTGGAGAGAGGCCCAAGCAAGACGCGCCCCGAGGAGCGTCTTGCCACATGTCAACAATGGTTCTTACTGAGGGCCTCCAGGAGAGAAGCCCAAGCAAGACGCGCCCCGAGGAGCTTCTTGCCACATGTCAGCACTCGGTCTGACTGAGCGCCTCCAGGAGAGAGGCCAAAGCAAGACGCCCCCCGAGGAGCGTCTTGACACATGTCAACACTGGGTCTGACAGATGGCCTCCATGAGAGAGGCCCAATCAAGACGCGCCCCGAGGAGTGTCTTGCCAAATGTCAACACTGGGTCTGACTGAGCGCCTCAGGGAGAGAGGTCCAAGCAAGACGCGCCCCGAGGAGCGTCTTGCCACATGTCACTACTCGGTCTGACTGAGCCCCTCAGGGAGAGAGGTCCAAGCAAGACGCGCCCCGAGGAGCGTCTTGCCACATGTCAACACTGGATCTGACTGAGTGCCTCCATGAGAGAAGCCCCAGCAAGACGCGCCCCGAGGAGCGTCTTGCCACATGTCAACACTGGGTCTGACTGAGCGCCTCCAGGAGAGAGGCCCAAGCAAGACACGCCCCGAGGAGCGTCTTGACACATGTCAACACTGGGTCTGACTAAGGGCCTCCATGAGAGAAGCCCAAGCAAGACGCGCCCCGAGGAGAGTCTTGCGACATGTCACTACTCGGTCTAACTGAGCACCTCCAGGAGAGAGGTCCAAGCAAGACGCACCCCGAGGAGCGTCTTGCCACATGTCACTACTCGGTCTGACTGAGCGCCTCCAGGAGAGAGGCCCAAGCAAGACGTGCCCCGAGGAGCGTCTTGCCACATGTCAACAATGGGTCTGACTGAGGGCCTCCAGGAGAGAAGCCCAAGCAAGACGCGCCCCGTGGAGCGTCTTGCCACATGTCAACACTGGGTCTGACTGAGCGCCTCCAGGAGAGAGGCCCAAGCCAGACGCACCCCGAGGAGCGTCAGGCCACATGTCACTACTCAGTCTGACTGAGCGCCTCCAGGAGAGAGGCCCAAGCAAGACGCGCCCCGAGTAGCTTCCTGCCACATGTCAACAATGGGTCTTACTGAGGGCCTCCAGGAGAGAGGCCCAAGGAAGATGCGCCCGGAGGAGCGTTTTGCCACATGTCAACACTGGGTCTGACAGAGGGCCTCCAGGAGAGAGGCCCAAGCAATACGCACCCCGAGGAGCGTCTTGCCACATGTCAACACTGGGTCTGACTGAGCGCCTCCAGGAGAGAGGCCCAAGCAAGACGCGCCCCGAGGAGCGTCTTGCCACATGTCACCTCTGGTTCTGACTGAGCGCCTCCAGGAGAGAGGCCCAAGCAAGATGCGCCCCGAGGAGCGTCTTGCCACATGTCAACACTGGGTCTGACAGAGGGCCTCCATGAGAGAGGCCCAAGCAAGACGCGCCCCGAGGAGCGTCTTGCGACATGTCACTACTCGGTCTAACTGAGCGCCTCCAGGAGAGAGGTCCAAGCAAGACGCGCCCCGAGGAGCGTCTTGCCCTATGTCACTACTCGGTCTGACTGAGCACCTCCAGGAGAGAGGCCCAAGCAAGACGCGCCCCGAGGAGCGTCTTGCGACATGTCACTACTCGGTCTAACTGAGCGCCTCCAGGAGAGAGGTCCAAGCAAGACGCGCCCCGAGGAGCGTCTTGCCACATGTCAACAATGGGTCTGACTGAGGGCCTCCAGGAGAGAAGCCCAAGCAAGACGCGCCCCGTGGAGCGTCTTGCCACATGTCAACACTGGGTCTTATTGAGGGCCTTCTGGAGAGAGGCCCAAGCAAGAAGCGCCCCGAGGAGCGTCTTGCCACATGTCAACAATGGGTCTTACTGAGGGCCTCCAGGAGAGAGTCCCAAGCAAGATGCACCCGGAGGAGCGTCTTGCCACATGTCAACACTGGGTCTGACAGAGGGCCTCCAGGAGAGAGGCCCAAGTAAAACAAGCCCCGAGGAGCGTCTTGCCACATGTCACCTCTGGTTCTGACTGAGCGCCTCCAGGAGAGAGGCCCAAGCAAGACGCGCCCCGAGGAGCGTCTTGCCACATGTCAACACTGGGTCTGACAGAGGGCCTCCAGGAGAGAGGCCCAAGCAAGACGCGCCCCGAGGAGTGTCTTGCCACATGTCACCACAGGGTCTGACTGAGCGCCTCCAGGAGAGAGGCCTAAGCAAGACGCGCCCCGAGGAGCGTCAGGCCACATATCACTACTCAGTCTGACTGAGCGCCTCCAGGAGAGAAGCCCAAGCAAGACGCGCCCCGAGGAGCGTCTTGCCACATGTCAGCACTCGGTCTGACTGAGCGCCTCCAGGAGAGAGGCCCAAGCAAGACGCACCCCGAGGAGCGTCTTGCCACATGTCAACAATGGGTCTGACTGAGGGCCTCCAGGAGAGAAGCCCAAGCAAGATGCGTCTTGCTTGGGCCTCTCTCCTGGAGGCGCTCAGTCAGACTGAGTAGTGACATGTGGCCTGACGATCCTCGGGGCACGTCTTGCTTGGGCCTCTCTCCTGGAGGCGCTCAGTCAGACCCAGTGGTGACTGTGGCAAGACACTCCTCGGGGCGCGTCTTGCTTGGGCCTCTCTCGTGGAGGCCCTCTGTCAGACCCAGTGTTGACATGTGTCAAGACGCTCCTCGGGGCGCGTCTTGCTTGGGCTTCTCTCCTGGAGGCCCTCAGTCAGACCCATTGTTGACATGTGGCAAGACGCTCCTCGGGGCGCGTCTTGCTTGGGCTTCTCTCCTGGAGGCGCTCAGACAGACCCAGTGTTGACATGTGACAAGATGCTCCTCGGGGCGCGTCTTGCTTGGGCCTCTCTCCTGGAGGCGCTCAGTCAGAACCAGAGGTGACATGTGGCAAGACGCTCCTCGGGGCGCGTCTTGCTTGGTCCTCTCTCCTGGAGGCCCTCTGTCAGACCCAGTGTTGACATGTGGCAAGACGCTCCTTCGGGTGCATCTTGCTTGGGCCTCTCTCCTGGAGGCCCTCAGTCAGACCCATTGTTGACATGTGGCAAGACGCTCCTCGGGGCGCATCTTGCTTGGGCATCTCTCCTGGAGGCGCTCAGTCAGACCCAGTGTTGACATGTGGCAAGACGCTCCTCGGGGCGCGTCTTGCTTGGGCCTCTCTCCTGGAGGCGCTCAGTCAGACCCAGTGTTGACATGTGGCAAGACGCTCCTCGGGGCGCGTCTTGCTTGGGCCCTTCTCCTGGAGGCGCTCAGTCAGACCCAGTGGTGACACGTGGAAAGACGCTCCTCGGGGCACGTCTTGCTTGGGCCTCTCTCCTGGAGGCGCTCAGTCAGACCCAGTGTTGACACTTGGCAAGACGCTCCTCGGGGCGCGTCTTGCTTGGGCCTCTCTCCTGGAGGCGCTCAGTCAGACCCAGTGTTGGCATGTGGCAAGACACTCCTCGGGGCGCGTCTTGGTTGGGCCTCTCTCCTGGAGGCGCTCATTCAGACCCAGTGGTGACATGTGGCAAGACGCTCCTCGGGGCGCGTATTGCTTGGGCCTCTCTCCTGAATGCCCTCTGTCAGACCGAGTGTTGACATGTGGCAAGACTCTCCTCGGGGCGCGTCTTGCTTGGGCTTCTCTCATGGAGGCCCTCAGTCCGACCCAGTGTTGACATATGTCAAGACGCTCCTCGGGGCATGTCTTGCTTGGGTCTCTCTCCTGGAGGCGCTCAGTCAGACCCAGTGTTGACATGTGGCAAGATGCTCCTCTGGGCGCATCTTGCTTGGGCTTTTCTCCTGGAGGCCCTCAGTCAGACCCATTGTTGACATGTGGCAAGACGCTCCTCGGGGCACGTCTTGCTTGGGCCTCTCTCCTGGAGGCGCTCAGTCAGACCGAGTAGTGACATGTGGCAAGACGCTCCTCGGGGCGCGTCTTGCTTGGACCTCCCTCCTGGAGGCGCTCAGTCAGACCGAGTAGTGACATTTGGCAAGACGCTCCTCGGGGCGCGTCTTGCTTGGACCTCTCTCCTGGAGGCGCTCAGTTAGACCGAGTAGTGACATGTGGCAAGATGCTCCTCGGGGCGCGTCTTGCTTGGGCCTCTCTCCTGGAAGCGCTCAGTCAGACCGAGTGCCGACATAAGGCAAGACGCTCCTCGGGGCGCGTCTTGCTGGGGCCTCTCTCCTGGAGGTGCTCAATCAGACCCAGTGGTGACACGTGGCAAGACGCTCCTCTGGGCGCGTCTTGCTTGGGCCTCTCTCCTGGAGGAGCTCAGTCAGACCCAGTGGTGACACTTGGCAAGACGCTCCTCGGGGCGCATCTTGCTTGGGCCTCTCTCCTGGAGGCGCTAAGTCAGACCCAGTGTTGACACGTGGCAAGACGCTCCTCGGGACGCGTCTTGCTTGGGCCTCTCTCCTGGAGGCGCTCAGTCAAACACAGTGTTGACATGTGGCAAGACACTCCTCGGGGCGCGTCTTGCTTGGGCTTCTCTCATGGAGGCCCACAGTAAGACCCATTGTTGACATCTGGAAAGAAGCTCCTCGGGGCGCGTCTTGCTTTGGCTTCTCTCCTGGAGGCCCTCAGTCAGACCCATTGTTGACATGTGGCAAGACGCTCCTCGGGGCGCGTATTGCTTGGGCCTCTCTCATGGAGGCCCTCAGTCAGACCCAGTGTTGACATGTGTCAAGACGCTCCTCGGGGCGTGTCTTGCTTGGGACTCTCTCCTGGAGGCGCTCAGTCAGACCCAGTGTTGACATGTGGCAAGACGCTCCTCGGGGCGCTTCTTGCTTGGGCTTCTCTCCTGGAGGCCCTCAGTCAGACCCATTGTTGACATGTGGCAAGACGCTCCTCGGGGCACGTCTTGCTTGGGCCTCTCTCCTGGAGGCGCTCAGTCAGACCGAGTAGTGACATGTGGCAAGACGCTCCTCGAGGCGCGTCTTGCTGGGCCTTCTCTCATGGAGGCACTCAGTCAGACCCAGTGTTGACATGTGGCAAGACGCTCCTCGGGGCGCGTGTTGCTGGGGCCTCTCTCCTGGAGGCGCTCAGTCAGACCCAGTGTTGACATGTGTCAAGACGCTCCTCGGGCGTTTCTTGCTTGCGCACACTGTGTCTGACTGAGCGCCTCCAGGAGAGAGGCCCAAGCAAGACGCGCCCCGAGGAGCGTCTTGCCACGTGTCAAGACTGGGTCTGAATTAGCGCCTCCAGGAGAGAGGCCCAAGCAAGATGCGCCTCGAGGAGCGTCTTGCCACGTGTCACCACTGGGTCTGACTGAGCTCCTCCAGGAGAGAGGCCCAAGCAAGACGCGCCCAGAGGAGCGTCTTGCCACGTGTCACCACTGGGTCTGATTGAGCACCTCCAGGAGAGAGGCCCCAGCAAGACGCGCCCCGAGGAGCGTCTTGCCTTATGTCAGCACTCGGTCTGACTGAGCGCCTCCAGGAGATAGGCCCAAGCAAGACGCGCCCCGAGGAGCGTCTTGCCAAATGTCACTACTCGGTCTGACTGAGCGCCTCCAGGAGGGAGGTCCAAGCAAGACGCGCCCCGAGGAGCGTCTTGCCACATGTCACTACTCGGTCTGACTGAGCGCCTCCAGGAGAGAGGCCCAAGCAAGACGTTCCCCGAGGAGCGTCTTGCCACATGTCAACAATGGGTCTGACTGAGGGCCTCCAGGAGAGAAGCCCAAGCAAGACGCGCCCAGAGGAGCGTCTTGCCACATGTCAACACTGGGTCTGACTGAGCGCCTCCAGGAGAGAGGCCCAAGCAAGACACGCCCCGAGGAGCGTCTTGACACATGTCAACACTGGGTCGGACTGAGGGCCTCCTTGAGAGAAGCCCAAGCAAGACGCGCCCCGAGGAGAGTCTTGCCACATGTCAACACTCGGTCTGACAGAGGGCATTCAGGAGAGAGGCCCAAGCAATGAGCACCCCGAGAAGCGTCTTGCCTTATGTCAGCACTCGGTCTTACTGAGCGCCTCCAGGAGAGAGGCCCAAGCAAGACGCGCCCCGAGGAGCGTCTTGCCACATGTCAACAATGGGTTTGACTGAGGGCCTCCAGGATAGGGCCCAAGCAAGATGCGCCCGGAGGAGCGTCTTGCCACATGTTAACACTGGGTCTGACAGAGGGCCTCCAGGAGAGAGGCCCAAGCAAGATGCGCCCCGAGGAGCGTCTTGCCACATGTCACCTCTGGTTCTGACTGAGCGCCTCCAGGAGAGAGGCCCAAGCAAGACGCGCCCCGAGGAGCGTCTTGTCACATGTCAACACTGGGTCTGTCTGAGCGCCTCCAGGAGAGAAGCCCAAGCAAGACGCGCCCCGAGGAGCGTCTTGCCACATGTCAACAATGGGTCTGACTGAGGGCCTCCAGGAGAGAAGCCCAAGCAAGACGCGCCCCGAGGAGCGTCTTGACACATGTCAACACTGGGTCTGACAGAGGGCCTCCAGGAGAGAGGCCCAAGCAAGACGCGCCCCGAGAAGTGTCTTGACACATGTCACCACTTGGTCTGACTGAGCGCCTCCAGGAGAGAGGCCCAAGCAACACGCGCCCCGAGGAGCGTCAGACCACATGTCACTACTCATTCTGACTGAGCGCCTCCAGGAGAGAGGCCCAAGCAAGACGCGCCCCGAGGAGCGTCTTGCCACGTGTCAACACTGGGTCTGATTGAGGGCCTTCTGGAGAGAGGCCCAAGCAAGACGCGCCCCGAGGAGCGTCTTGCCACATGTCACCACTTGGTCTGACTGAGCGCCTCCAGGAGAGAGGCCCAAGCAACACGCGCCCCGAGGAGCGTCAGGCCACATGTCACTACTCAGTCTGACTGAGCGCCTCCTGGAGAGAGGCCCAAGCAAGACGCGCCCCGAGGAGCGTCTTGCCACATGTCAACAATGGGTCTTACTGAGGGCCTCCAGGAGAGAAGCTCAAGCAAGACGCACCCCGAGGAGCTTCTTGCCACATGTCAGCACTCGGTCTGAATGAGCGCCTCCAGGAGAGAGGCCAAAGCAAGACGCGCCCCGAGGAGCGTCTTGACACATGTCAACACTGGGTCTGACAGAGGGCCTCCATTAGAGAGGCCCAAGCAAGACGCGCCCCGAGGAGCGTCTTGCCACGTGTCAACACTGGGTCTGACTGAGCGCCTCCAGGAGAGAGGCCCAAGCAAGACGCGCCCCGAGGAGCGTCTTGCCACATGTCAACACTGGGTCTGACTGAGCGCCTCCAGGAGAGAGGCCCAAGCAAGACGCGCCCCGAGGAGCGTCTTGCCACATGTCAGCACTGGGTCTGACTGAGCGCCTCCAGGAGAGAGGCCCCAGCAAGACGCGCCCCGAGGAGCGTCTTGCCTTATGTCAGCACTCGGTCTGACTGAGCGCCTCCAGGAGAGAGGCCCAAGCAAGACGCGCCCCGAGGAGCGTCTTGCCACATGTCAACAATGGGTCTGACTGAGGGCCTCCAGGAGAGAGGCCCAAGCAAGATGCGCCCGGAGGAGCGTCTTGCCACATGTCAACACTGGGTCTGACAGAGGGCCTCCAGGAGAGAGGCCCAAGCAAGACGCGCCCCGAGGAGCGTCTTGCCACATGTCACCTCTGGTTCTGACTGAGCTTCTCCAGGAGAGAGGCCCAAGCAAGACGCGCCCCGAGGAGCGTCTTGTCATATGTCAACACTGGGTCTGTCTGAGCGCCTCCAGGAGAGAAGCCCAAGCAAGACGCGCCCCGAGTAGCGTCTTGCCACATGTCAACAATGGGTCTGACTGAGGGCCTCCAGGAGAGAAGCCCAAGCAAGACGCGCCCTGAGGAGCGTCTTGACACATGTCAACACTGGGTCTGACAGAGGGCCTCCAGGAGAGAGGCCCAAGCAAGAAGCGCCCCGAGGAGTGTCTTGCCACATGTCACCACTGGGTCTGACTGAGCGCCTCCAGGAGAGAGGCCCAAGCAAGACGCGCCCCGAGGAGCGTCAGGCCACATGTCACTACTCAGTCTGACTGAGCGCCTCCAGCAGAGAGGCCCAAGCAAGACGCGCCCCGAGGAGCGTCTTGCCACATGTCAGCACTGGGTCTGACTGAGCGCCTCCAGGAGAGAGGCCCAAGCAAGACGTGCCCCGAGGAGCGTCTTGTCACATGTCAACACTGGGTCTTTCTGAGCGCCTCCAGGAGAGAAGCCCAAGCAAGACGCGCCCCGAGGAGTGTCTTGCCAAATGTCAGCACTCGGTCTGACTGAGCGCCTCCAGGAGAGAGGCCCAAGCAAGACGCGCCCCGAGGAGCGTCTTGCCACATGTCAACAATGGGTCTGACTGAGGGCCTCCAGGAGAGAAGCCCAAGCAACACACGGCCCGAGGAGCGTCATGCCACATGTCAGCACTCGGTCTGACTGAGCGCCTCCAGGAGAGAGGCCAAAGCAAGACGCGCCCCGAGGAGCGTCTTGACACATGTCAACACTGGGTCTGACAGAGGGCCTCCATGAGAGAGGCCCAAGCAAGACGCGCCCCGAGGAGTGTCTTGCCACATGTCAACACTGGGTCTGACAGAGGGCATTCAGGAGAGAGGCCCAAGCAATGAGCGCCCCGAGGAGCGTCTTGCCTTATGTCAGCACTCGGTCTTACTGAGCGCCTCCAGGAGAGAGGCCCAAGCAAGACGCGCCCCGAGGAGCGTCTTGCCACATGTCAACAATGGGTTTGACTGAGGGCCTCCAGGAGAGAGGCCCAAGCAAGATGCGCCCCGAGGAGCGTCTTGCCACATGTCACCTCTGGTTCTGACTGAGCGCCTCCAGGAGAGAGGCCCAAGCAAGACGCGCCCCGAGGAGCGTCTTGTCACATGTCAACACTGGGTCTGTCTGAGCGCCTCCAGGAGAGAAGCCCAAGCAAGACGCGCCCCGAGGAGCGTCTTGCCACATGTCAACAATGGGTCTGACAGAGGGCCTCCAGGAGAGAGGCCCAAGCATGACGCGCCCCGAGGAGTGTCTTGCCACATGTAACCACTGGGTCTGACTGAGCGCCTCCAGGAGAGAGGCCCAAGCAAGACGCGCCCCGGGGAGCGTCAGGCCACATGTCACTACTCAGTCTGACTGAGCGCCTCCAGGAGAGAGGCCCAAGCAAGACGCGCCCCGAGGAGCGTCTTGCCACATGTCAGCACTGGGTCTGACTGAGCGCCTCCAGGAGAGAGGCCCCAGCAAGACGCGCCCCGAGGAGCGTCTTGCCTTATGTCAGCACTCGGTCTGACTGAGGGCCTCCAGGAGAGAGTCCCAAGCAAGATGCGCCCGGAGGAGCGTCTTGCCACATGTCAACACTGGGTCTGACAGAGGGCCTCCAGGAGAGAGGCCCAAGCAAGACGCGCCCCGAGGAGCGTCTTGCCACATGTCACCTCTGGTTCTGACTGAGCGCCTCCAGGAGAGAGGCCCAAGCAAGACGTGCCCCGAGGAGCGTCTTGTCACATGTCAACACTGGGTCTTTCTGAGCGCCTCCAGGAGAGAAGCCCAAGCAAGACGCGCCCCGAGGAGTGTCTTGCCAAATGTCAGCACTCGGTCTGACTGAGCGCCTCCAGGAGAGAGGCCCAAGCAAGACGCGCCCCGAGGAGCGTCTTGCCACATGTCAACAATGGGTCTGACTGAGGGCCTCCAGGAGAGAAGCCCAAGCAACACGTGGCCCGAGGAGCGTCATGCCACATGTCAGCACTCGGTCTGACTGAGCGCCTCCAGGAGAGAGGCCAAAGCAAGACGCGCCCCGAGGAGCGTCTTGACACATGTCAACACTGGGTCTGACAGAGGGCCTCCATGAGAGAGGCCCAAGCAAGACGCGCCCCGAGGAGTGTCTTGCCACATGTCAACACTGGGTCTGACAGAGGGCCTCCAGGAGAGAGGCCCAAGCAAGACGCGCCCCGAGAAGTGTCTTGACACATGTCACCACTTGGTCTGACTGAGCGCCTCCAGGAGAGAGGCCCAAGCAACACGCGCCCCGGGGAGCGTCAGACCACATGTCACTACTCATTCTGACTGAGCGCCTCCAGGAGAGAGGCCCAAGCAAGACGCGCCCCGAGGAGCGTCTTGCCACGTGTCAACACTGGGTCTGATTGAGGGCCTTCTGGAGAGAGGCCCAAGCAAGACGCGCCCCGAGGAGCGTCTTGCCACATGTCAACAATGGGTCTTACTGAGGGCCTCCAGGAGAGAAGCCCAAGCAAGACGCACCCCGAGGAGCTTCTTGCCACATGTCAGCACTCGGTCTGAATGAGCGCCTCCAGGAGAGAGGCCAAAGCAAGACGCGCCCCGAGGAGCGTCTTGACACATGTCAACACTGGGTCTGACAGAGGGCCTCCATGAGAGAGGCCCAAGCAAGACGCGCCCCGAGGAGCGTCTTGCCACGTGTCAACACTGGGTCTGACTGAGCGCCTCCAGGAGAGAGGCCCAAGCAAGACGCGCCCCGAGGAGCGTCTTGCCACATGTCAACACTGGGTCTGACTGAGCGCCTCCAGGAGAGAGGCCCAAGCAAGACGCGCCCCGAGGAGCGTCTTGCCACATGTCAGCACTGGGTCTGACTGAGCGCCTCCAGGAGAGAGGCCCCAGCAAGACGCGCCCCGAGGAGCGTCTTGCCTTATGTCAGCACTCGGTCTGACTGAGCGCCTCCAGGAGAGAGGCCCAAGCAAGACGCGCCCCGAGGAGCGTCTTGCCACATGTCAACAATGGGTCTGACTGAGGGCCTCCAGGAGAGAGGCCCAAGCAAGATGCGCCCGGAGGAGCGTCTTGCCACATGTCAACACTGGGTCTGACAGAGGGCCTCCAGGAGAGAGGCCCAAGCAAGACGCGCCCCGAGGAGCATCTTGCCACATGTCACCTCTGGTTCTGACTGAGCTTCTCCAGGAGAGAGGCCCAAGCAAGACGCGCCCCGAGGAGCGTCTTGTCATATGTCAACACTGGGTCTGTCTGAGCGCCTCCAGGAGAGAAGCCCAAGCAAGACGCGCCCCGAGTAGCGTCTTGCCACATGTCAACAATGGGTCTGACTGAGGGCCTCCAGGAGAGAAGCCCAAGCAAGACGCGCCCCGAGGAGCGTCTTGACACATGTCAACACTGGGTCTGACAGAGGGCCTCCAGGAGAGAGGCCCAAGCAAGAAGCGCCCCGAGGAGTGTCTTGCCACATGTCACCACTGGGTCTGACTGAGCGCCTCCAGGAGAGAGGCCCAAGCAAAACGCGCCCCGAGGAGCGTCAGGCCACATGTCACTACTCAGTCTGACTGAGCGCCTCCAGCAGAGAGGCCCAAGCAAGACGCGCCCCGAGGAGCGTCTTGCCACATGTCAGCACTGGGTCTGACTGAGCGCCTCCAGGAGAGAGGCCCAAGCAAGACGTGCCCCGAGGAGCGTCTTGTCACATGTCAACACTGGGTCTTTCTGAGCGCCTCCAGGAGAGAAGCCCAAGCAAGACGCGCCCCGAGGAGTGTCTTGCCAAATGTCAGCACTCGGTCTGACTGAGCGCCTCCAGGAGAGAGGCCCAAGCAAGACGCGCCCCGAGGAGCGTCTTGCCACATGTCAACAATGGGTCTGACTGAGGGCCTCCAGGAGAGAAGCCCAAGCAACACGCGGCCCGAGGAGCGTCATGCCACATGTCAGCACTCGGTCTGACTGAGCGCCTCCAGGAGAGAGGCCAAAGCAAGACGCGCCCCGAGGAGCGTCTTGACACATGTCAACACTGGGTCTGACAGAGGGCCTCCATGAGAGAGGCCCAAGCAAGACGCGCCCCGAGGAGTGTCTTGCCACATGTCAACACTGGGTCTGACAGAGGGCCTCCAGGAGAGAGGCCCAAGCAAGACGCGCCCCGAGAAGTGTCTTGACACATGTCACCACTTGGTCTGACTGAGCGCCTCCAGGAGAGAGGCCCAAGCAACACGCGCCCCGAGGAGCGTCAGACCACATGTCACTACTCATTCTGACTGAGCGCCTCCAGGAGAGAGGCCCAAGCAAGACGCGCCCCGAGGAGCGTCTTGCCACGTGTCAACACTGGGTCTGATTGAGGGCCTTCTGGAGAGAGGCCCAAGCAAGACGCGCCCCGAGGAGCGTCTTGCCACATGTCACCACTTGGTCTGACTGAGCGCCTCCAGGAGAGAGGCCCAAGCAACACGCGCCCCGAGGAGCGTCAGGCCACATGTCACTACTCAGTCTGACTGAGCGCCTCCTGGAGAGAGGCCCAAGCAAGACGCGCCCCGAGGAGCGTCTTGCCACATGTCAACAATGGGTCTTACTGAGGGCCTCCAGGAGAGAAGCCCAAGCAAGACGCACCCCGAGGAGCTTCTTGCCACATGTCAGCACTCGGTCTGAATGAGCGCCTCCAGGAGAGAGGCCAAAGCAAGACGCGCCCCGAGGAGCGTCTTGACACATGTCAACACTGGGTCAGACAGAGGGCCTCCATGAGAGAGGCCCAAGCAAGACGCGCCCCGAGGAGCGTCTTGCCACGTGTCAACACTGGGTCTGACTGAGCGCCTCCAGGAGAGAGGCCCAAGCAAGACGCGCCCCGAGGAGCGTCTTGCCACATGTCAACACTGGGTCTGACTGAGCGCCTCCAGGAGAGAGGCCCAAGCAAGACGCGCCCCGAGGAGCGTCTTGCCACATGTCAGCACTGGGTCTGACTGAGCGCCTCCAGGAGAGAGGCCCCAGCAAGACGCGCCCCGAGGAGCGTCTTGCCTTATGTCAGCACTCGGTCTGACTGAGCGCCTCCAGGAGAGAGGCCCAAGCAAGACGCGCCCCGAGGAGCGTCTTGCCACATGTCAACAATGGGTCTGACTGAGGGCCTCCAGGAGAGAGGCCCAAGCAAGATGCGCCCGGAGGAGCGTCTTGCCACATGTCAACACTGGGTCTGACAGAGGGCCTCCAGGAGAGAGGCCCAAGCAAGACGCGCCCCGAGGAGCGTCTTGCCACATGTCACCTCTGGTTCTGACTGAGCTTCTCCAGGAGAGAGGCCCAAGCAAGACGCGCCCCGAGGAGCGTCTTGTCATATGTCAACACTGGGTCTGTCTGAGCGCCTCCAGGAGAGAAGCCCAAGCAAGACGCGCCCCGAGTAGCGTCTTGCCACATGTCAACAATGGGTCTGACTGAGGGCCTCCAGGAGAGAAGCCCAAGCAAGACGCGCCCCGAGGAGCGTCTTGACACATGTCAACACTGGGTCTGACAGAGGGCCTCCAGGAGAGAGGCCCAAGCAAGAAGCGCCCCGAGGAGTGTCTTGCCACATGTCACCACTGGGTCTGACTGAGCGCCTCCAGGAGAGAGGCCCAAGCAAGACGCGCCCCGAGGAGCGTCAGGCCACATGTCACTACTCAGTCTGACTGAGCGCCTCCAGCAGAGAGGCCCAAGCAAGACGCGCCCCGAGGAGCGTCTTGCCACATGTCAGCACTGGGTCTGACTGAGCGCCTCCAGGAGAGAGGCCCCAGCAAGACGCGCCCCGAGGAGAGTCTTGCCACATGTCAACACTCGGTCTGACAGAGGGCATTCAGGAGAGAGGCCCAAGCAAGACACGCCCCGAGGAGCGTCTTGACACATGTCAACACTGGGTCGGACTGAGGGCCTCCATGAGAGAATTCCAAGCAAGACGCGCCCCAAGGAGAGTCTTGCCATGTATATGGGCGGTTGCGGCGGTTTGCGCATTTTCTATCTACCCTCCGCTAATATGACTCTGTGGTCTGTCTCCTGAGATGGTGCGGTTGGAACTTGCGAGAGTGCACTATCGACGGTCGGCGTTTCCATTTCGTCAACTGCCATTTTCAGCCGCTGGCAAACGGCCGTCGACGGTCGATGCGAGACACCAACATAACGTTAGACCGCGACCCTCATGCCAGTTTTCTGTAGTACTGGTTGTAGTTTCTGGTGCATACTCGAAACGCCATTACGATCACAATTACGTTGATTAATAAATCCAGTGTTGTAGCGACTGCAGCCAGCGCCGTCGCGCAACTTGTGTCGGTGTTGTCTCTCGATACTTTCATTCGTATCCGAGCGTATGCAGAATCTACGGATCTGGTGAAGTTGCTTGTCACTAGCTTGCGCACGTTTGATATGGCACTTTGCGCGAGACTCGCACAACCTGCAGTGGCGACCGTCGCGTCAGTGCAAAGTTTTTACAATATATCGCTCGCAACATCGTTTGTCTTTTGCTGTACACTGCGCACACTGGCCGCGAGGTCGCGGAGAGGGTCTTCGTTACGAGCTACTCTGGTAGCTCCGTGGTTGATGAGGACGATCATCTTTAGCAATAGTTCATCTCGAAGCGCAACGATGGTGAGGGCGACGGGTTGATCGGTTCCGCCTTCAGGCCACACGGTTGCCGCTAGATTGCCCAATGCCACACACGCAGACGAACCCTGTACACACTCAATGACCCGTGTGCGATCGTTGATTTCTGCTAGTACGTTTGCTAGGTCTACGTGCTTCCACGGATCGGGCGTGGGCACGCGCTTGTTTTTTAGAGGCGTTTTCGCGCAGCCTCTACCCTGCACGACCGCTCGTGGCCGCACTAGCTATATTTATCTTTATTTGTTTCACACACACACACACACACACACACACACACACACACACACACACACACACACACACACACACACACACACAGGCCCTTGCGTGCAAACCCCGGTCAGGCCTGCAGTGTACACATCAGAGACATGATGTGCTTTCACAGAACTGAGGTTGTTCATTACTAAATGACTTTTACAGGAATATTGTTATTATACTATTCAACAGGTTGATCATAATAATGTGTATTAAACCCACAACCTAGCACTGAGGACAGAGGGACTTTATTTAAATTAGTACTTAATGGAAACGATACATAATGATACATAAGAGCCATGTCATACATTCAGCCTAGGAATAGTAGCATTGTGCATTATTAAAAATATACAGATCAATTGCTCGAATCCCATTGTTGCAAAGTAAAACTCTAATAAAACTCTAGTCTGACATCAACAGAGAAGACTTAGTGTATGTACTACAAATACAGCATTAGGATTTCGAGTGGACCGTGCACCTTGTGAACCATCAGAGGCTTATGACGCAACATATCTTCCAGTTGCTATTAGACAAGTTATAATTCTCGACCATTTTTCGGAACTGGTTTCTTGGGTCCGTGAGTAAATGCCAAATGAGATGATAGTCCTTAAGTAAGTTCCTGGCGATCCCATGTCACGCTCTTGCCCATCAGCCGGTGAATGCTGAGACGGAACTCGATGAGAGTGATGTATTTTTTAAGTGCTCCGAATGTACTTCTAACAAGCGTGCGATTCACTTCGTGAGTAAACCGCAGCTGCAGCTGATTCAAACAGTCGAGCCAACTTTCTACATCACAATATGCGTTTTGTAGTTAGTCGAGTTACCTTTTGTGTGGCGCATGCACGGGTCGTTAGCGTCCAGCTCCCAGCTTAGAGAGTCCTGTATTGACACAGACGTCAATACATCTCGATGTCATGCAACACACAAAGTCTGTCGCATACAGGTGGGTTAACACATGTACGATACCTTTTGTTTGGCGCATGCACGGGTCGTTAGCGTCCAGCTCCTGGCTTATAGAGAGTCCTGTATTGACACAGACGTCAATACATCTCGATGTCATGCAACACACAAAGTCTGTCGCATACAGGTGGGTTAACACACATGTACGATGTGTGCGATGGCGCGCCCGTTTACAATGGGACACGACGATGATCATTGTTAACCAAACTCTTGTTTCTCACGACAGGTGGTAGCGTTGTCTCCTGCACCTGGTCTTCGTGCACAGAGGGTGTTGTAATGTGCTCGTCATAGTCGCGATCGTTGTCACTCGAATCCGTTGTTCTCACGACAGGTGGTAGCGTTGTCTCCTGCATGTTGTCTTCGCGTGCGGCAAGCGTTGTGCTGTGCTCGTTATAATGGTTGTCTTCGTACAAAGGGGGTGTTGAATACTCCTTCGCGAGTAGTCTAGGAGGTGGTGTGATGGAACGTATCTCAGAGGCGTTATGTGAGCGTACCACCATGGCCTGAGCAACTGCGACTACTGAGAGTACACCCAGTACAGACAGCGAGATCAATTTTTTTTCTTGGGTGTTGTACGTGTGGGTACAGCCGCTTTAATGGCAGTGAGAGCAAGTGGGCAAATGTATTTATAGGTCACTAGCAGAAACTAAGGCACGTGGTCAGAGTGTAATCGTAACCACCTAAAGTAGCTCTTGTCATAATTTAATATACATAGAAATCAGAAACGGGTATGTCAGGATAGACATCGCGAGTGATAATGCGGCCAGTATCTGTGCGCGCTTGAGAGCACCTTGTTGTTCTACTGTGGTGCCCACGCCGCCGGGTCTGTAAATGTCATCGACCTTCTTTATATACGCATACGCTAAAGACCGTATATTCTCTATGGATTTGAACACGTCCTTTGTTTCGCGTAACGCTTGAGCTGTCTCGAGCGTGATGTTGTGAGTGTACACCAGTGTTTCGCGTGCACCAAGGTCCGAAAAGGCGTGCGCTACAACTATTAACCTTGGTTTGGGAGTGTGGTGAAACGCTCGCTCCGCTGTAATGGGCAGATGCAATGTTATCACCTGGTACGTTTCGTTAGTCGGGTCGTAACACACCGGTCCGTCACACGGACCGTCACATTGTATGGGGCTTATACTATTCAACAGGTTGATCATAATAATGTGTATTAAACCCACAACCTAGCACTGAGGACAGAGGGACTTTATTTAAATTAGTACTTAATGGAAACGATACATAATGATACATAAGAGCCATGTCATACATTCAGCCTAGGAATAGTAGCATTGTGCACTATTAAAAATATACACATCAATTGCTCGAATCCCATTGTTGCAAAGTAAAACTCTAATAAAACTCTAGTCTGACATCAACAGAGAAGACTTAGTGTATGTACTACAAATACAGCATTAGGATTTCGAGTGGACCGTGCACCTGGTGAACCATCAGAGGCTTATGACGCAACATATCTTCCAG
Organism: Nothobranchius furzeri; assembly: GCF_043380555.1. Taxonomy (NCBI): domain Eukaryota; kingdom Metazoa; phylum Chordata; class Actinopteri; order Cyprinodontiformes; family Nothobranchiidae; genus Nothobranchius; species Nothobranchius furzeri. The sequence goes on along the minus strand of NC_091744.1, from coordinate 30,408,144 downwards.
TTCTGACTGAGCGCCTCCAGGAGAGAGGCCCAAGCAAGACCCGCCCCGAGGAGCGTCTTGCCACATGTCACTACTCAGTCTGACTGAGCGCCTCCAGGAGAGAGGCCCAAGCAAGACGTGCCCCGAGGAGCGTCTTGCCACATGTCAACAATGGGTCTGACTGAGGGCCTCCAGGAGAGAAGCCCAAGCAAGACGCGCCCCGAGGAGCGTCTTGCCACATGTCACTACTCGGTCTAACTGAGCGCCTCCAGGAGAGAGGTCCAAGCAAGACACGCCCCGAGGAGCGTCTTGCCACATGTCATTACTCGGTCTGACTGAGCGCCTCCAGGAGGGAGGTCCAAGCAAGACGCGCCCCGAGGAGCGTCTTGCCACATGTCACTACTCAGTCTGACTGAGCGCCTCCAGGAGAGAGGCCCAAGCAAGACGTGCCCCGAGGAGCGTCTTGCCACATGTCAACAATGGGTCTGACTGAGGGCCTCCAGGAGAGAAGCCCAAGCAAGACGCGCCCCGAGGAGCGTCTTGCCACATGTCAACACTGGGTCTGACTGAGGGCCCCGAGGAGAGAGGCCCAAATAAGACGCGCCCCGAGGAGCGTTTTGCCACATGTCAACACTGGGTCTGACTGAGGGCCTCCAGGAGAGAAGCCCAAGCAAGATGCGCCCCGAGGAGCGTCTTGCCACATGTCAGCACTCGGCCTGACTGAGCGCCTCCAGGAAGTAGGCCCAAGCAAGACACGCCCCGAGGAGCGTCTTGCCACATGTAAACACTGGGTCTGACTGAGCGCCTCCAGGAGAGAGGCCCAAGCAAGACGCGCCCGGAGGAGCGTCTTGCAACATGTCAGCACTCGGTCTGACTGAGCGCCTCCTGGATAGAGGCCCAAGCAAGACGCTCCCCGAGGAGCGTCTTGACACATGTCTCCTCTGGGTCTGACTGAGCGCCTCCAGGAGAGAGGCCCAAGCAAGACGTGCCCTGAGGAGCATCTTGCCACATGTCAACACTGGGTCTGACTGAGTGCCTCCATGAGAGAAGCCCCAGCCAGACGCGCCCCGAGGAGCGTCTTGCCACATGTCAACACTGGGTCTGACTGAGCACCTCCAGGAGAGAGGCCCAAGCAAGACGCGCCCCGAGGAGCGTCTTGCCAACTGTCAACACTGTGTCTGACTGAGCGCCTCCAGGAGAGAGGCCCGAGGAGCGTCTTGCCACATGTCACCTCTGGGTCTGACTGAGCGCCTCCAGGAGAGAGGCGCAAGCAAGAAACGCCCGAGGAGCGTCTTGACACATGTCAACACTGGGTCTGACTGAGCGCCTCCAGGAGAGAGGTCCCAGCAAGACGCGCCCCGAGGAGCGTCTTGCCACATGTAACTACTCGGTCTGACTGAGCGCCTCCAGGAGAGAGGTCCAAGCAACATGCGCCCCGAGGAGCGTCTTGCCACATGTCAACACTGGGTCTGACTGAGGGCCTCCAGGAGAGAAGCCCAAGCAAGAAGCGCCCCGAGGAGCGTCTTGCCACATGTCAACACTGGGTCTGACTGAGCGCCTCCAGGAGAGAGGCCCAAGCAAGACACGCCCCGAGGAGCGTCTTGACACATGTCAACACTGGGTCTGACTGAGGGCCTCCATGAGAGAGGCCCAAGCAATACGCGCCCCGAGGAGCATCTTGCCACATGTCAACAATGGGTCTGACTGAGGGCCTCCAGGAGAGAAGCCAAAGCAAGACGCGCCCCGAGGAGCTTCTTTCCAGATGTCAACAATGGGTCTTACTGTGGGCCTCCATGAGAGAAGCCCAAGCAAGACGCGCCCCGAGGAGTGTCTTGCCACATGTCAACACTGTGTCTGACTGAGCGCCTCCAGGAGAGAGGCCCAAGCAAGACGCGCCCCGAGGAGCGTCTTGCCACGTGTCAACACTGGGTCTGACTTAGCACCTCCAGGAGAGAGGCCCAAGCAAGATGCACCCCGAGGAGCGTCTTGCCACGTGTCACCACTGGGTCTGACTGAGCTCCTCCAGGAGAGAGGCCCAAGCAAGACGCGCCCAGAGGAGCGTCTTGCCACGTGTCACCACTGGGTCTGATTGAGCACCTCCAGGAGAGAGGCCCCAGCAAGACGCGCCCCGAGGAGCGTCTTGCCTTATGTCAGCACTCGGTCTGACTGAGCGCCTCCAGGAGAGAGGCCCAAGCAAGACGCGCCCCGAGGAGCGTCTTGCCACATGTCACTACTCGGTCTAACTGAGCGCCTCCAGGAGAGAGGTCCAAGCAAGACGCGCCCCGAGGAGCGTCTTGCCAAATGTCACTACTCGGTCTGACTGAGCGCCTCCAGGAGGGAGGTCCAAGCAAGACGCGCCCCGAGGAGCGTCTAACCACATGTCACTACTCGGTCTGACTGAGCGCCTCCAGGAGAGAGGCCCAAGCAAGACGTGCCCCGAGGAGCGTCTTGCCACATGTCAACAATGGGTCTGACTGAGGGCCTCCAGGAGAGAAGCCCAAGCAAGACGCGCCCAGAGGAGCGTCTTGCCACATGTCAACACTGGGTCTGACTGAGCGCCTCCAGGAGAGAGGCCCAAGCAAGACACGCCCCGAGGAGCGTCTTGACACATGTCAACACTGGGTCGGACTGAGGGCCTCCATGAGAGAAGCCCAAGCAAGACGCGCCCCGAGGAGAGTCTTGCCACATGTCAACACTCGGTCTGACAGAGGGCATTCAGGAGAGAGGCCCAAGCAATACGCGCCCCGAGGAGCGTCTTGCCACATGTCACCACTGGGTCTGAATGAGCGCCTCCAGGAGAGAGGCCCAACCAAGACGCGCCCCGAGGAGTGTCTTGCCACATGCCAACACTGGGTCTGACTGAGCGCCTCCAGGAGAGCGGCCCAAGCAAGACGCGCCCCGAGGAGCGTCTTGCCACGTGTCAACACTGGGTCTGACTGAGCGCCTCCAGGAGAGAGGCCCAAGCAAGACGTGCCCCGAGGAGCGTCTTTCCACGTGTCACCACTGGGTCTGACTGAGCACCTCCAGGAGAGAGGCCCAAGCAAGACGCGCCCCGAGGAGCGTCTTGCCACATGTCAACACTGGGTCTGACTGAGCGCCTCCAGGAGAGAGGCCCAAGCAAGACGCGCCCCGAGGAGCTTCTTGCCACATGTCAACACTGGGTCTGACTGAGCGCCTCCAGGAGAGAGGCCCAAGCAAGACGCGCCCCGAGGAGCGTCTTGCCACATGTCAACAATGGGTCTGACTGAGGGCCTCCAGGAGAGAGGCCCAAGCAAGACGCGCCCCGAGGAGCGTCTTGTCACATGTCAACACTGGGTCTGTCTGAGCGCCTCCAGGAGAGAAGCCCAAGCAAGACGCGCCCCGAGGAGCGTCTTGCCACATGTCAACAATGGGTCTGACTGAGGGCCTCCAGGAGAGAAGCCCAAGCAAGACGCGCCCCGAGGAGCGTCTTGACACATGTCAACACTGGGTCTGACAGAGGGCCTCCACGAGAGAGGCCCAAGCAAGACGCGCCCCGAGGAGTGTCTTGCCACATGTCACCACTGGGTCTGACTGAGCGCCTCCAGGAGAGAGGCCCAAGCAAGACGTGCCCCGAGGATCGTCAGGCCACATGTCACTACTCAGTCTGACTGAGCGCCTCCAGGAGAGAGGCCCAAGCAAGACGCGCCCCGAGGAGCGTCTTGCCACATGTCAGCACTCGGTCTGACTGAGCGCCTCCAGGAGAGAGGCCCAAGCAAGACGCGCCCCGAGGAGCGTCTTGCCACATGTCAGCACTCGGTCTGACTGAGCGCCTCCAGGAGAGAGGCCCAAGCAAGACGCGCCCCGAGGAGCGTCTTGCCACATGCCAACAATGGGTCTGACTGAGGGCCTCCAGGAGAGAAGCCCAAGCAAGACGCGCCCCGAGGAGCTTCTTGCCACATGTCAGCACTCGGTCTGACTGAGCGCCTCCAGGAGAGAGGCCAAAGCAAGACGCGCCCCGAGGAGCGTCTTGACACATGTCAACACTGGGTCTGACAGAGGGCCTCCATGAGAGAGGCCCAAGCAAGACGCGCCCCGAGGAGTGTCTTGCCACATGTCAACACTGGGTCTGACAGAGGGCCTCCAGGAGAGAGGCCCAAGCAAGACACGCCCCGAGGGTTGTCTTGCCACATGTCACCACTTGGTCTGACTGAGCGCCTCCAGGAGAGAGGCCCAAGCAACACGCGCCCCGAGGAGCGTCAGGCCACATGTCTGACTGAGCGCCTCCAGGAGAGAGGCCCAAGCAACACGCGCCCCGAGGAGCGTCAGGCCACATGTCACTACTCAGTCTGACTGAGCGCCTCCAGGAGAGAGGCCCAAGCAAGACGCGCCCCGAGGAGCGTCTTGCCACGTGTCAACACTGGGTCTGATTGAGGGCCTTCTGGAGAGAGGCCCAAGCAAGACGCGCCCCGAGGAGCGTCTTGCCACATGTCAACAATGGTTCTTACTGAGGGCCTCCGGGAGAGAAGTCCAAGCAAGACGCGCCCCGAGGAGCTTCTTGCCACATGTCAGCACTCGGTCTGACTGAGTGCCTCCAGGAGAGAGGCCAAAGCAAGACGCCCCCCGAGGAGCGTCTTGACACATGTCAACACTGGGTCTGACAGAGGGCCTCCATGAGAGAGGCCCAAGCAAGACGCGCCCCGAGGAGCGTCTTGCCACATGTCACTACTCGGTCTTACTGAGCGCCTCAGGGAGAGAGGTCCAAGCAAGACGCGCCCCGAGGAGCGTCTTGCCACATGTCAACACTGGGTCTGACTGAGTGTCTCCATGAGAGAAGCCCCAGCAAGACGCGCCCCGAGGAGCGTCTTGCCACATGTCACTACTCGGTCTGTTTGAGCGCCTCCAGGAGAGAGGCCCAAGCAAGACGTGCCCTGAGGAGCGTCTTGCCACATGTCAACAATGGGTCTGACTGAGGGCCTCCAGGAGAGAAGCCCAAGCAAGACGCGCCCCGAGGAGCGTCTTGCCACGTGTCAACACTGGGTCTGATTGAGGGCCTTCTGGAGAGAGGCCCAAGCAAGACACGCCCCGAGGAGCGTCTTGACACATGTCAACACTGGGTCTGACTGAGGGCCTCCTTGAGAGAAGCCCAAGCAAGACGCGCCCCGAGGAGAGTCTTGCCACATGTCAACACTCGGTCTGACAGAGGGCATCCAGGAGAGAGGCCCAAGCAATATGCGCCCCGAGGAGCGTCTTGCCACTTAAACCCACAACCTAGCACTGAGGACAGAGGGACTTTATTTAAATTAGTACTTAATGGAAACGATACATAATGATACATAAGAGCCATGTCACACATTCAGCCTAGGAATAGTAGCATTGTGCACTATTAAAAATATACACATCAATTGCTCGAATCCCATTGTTGCAAAGTAAAACTCTAATAAAACTCTAGTCTGACATCAACAGAGAAGACTTAGTGTATGTACTACAAATACAGCATTAGGATTTCGAGTGGACCGTGCACCTTGTGAACCATCAGAGGCTTATGACGCAACATATCTTCCAGTTGCTATTAGACAAGTTATAATTCTCGACCATTTTTCGGAACTGGTTTCTTGGGTCCGTGAGTAAATGCCATTAGTACTTAATGGAAACGATACATAATGATACATAAGAGCCATGTCACACATTCAGCCTAGGAATAGTAGCATTGTGCACTATTAAAAATATACACATCAATTGCTCGAATCCCATTGTTGCAAAGTAAAACTCTAATAAAACTCTAGTCTGACATCAACAGAGAAGACTTAGTGTATGTACTACAAATACAGCATTAGGATTTCGAGTGGACCGTGCACCTTGTGAACCATCAGAGGCTTATGACGCAACATGTCTTCCAGTTGCTATTAGACAAGTTATAATTCTCGACCATTTTTCGGAACTGGTTTCTTGGGTCCGTGAGTAAATGCCAAATGAGATGATAGTCCTTAAGTAAGTTCCTGGCGATCCCATGTCACGCTCTTGCCCATCAGCCGGTGAACGCTGAGACGGAACTCGATGAGAGTGATGTATTTTTTAAGTGCTCCGAATGTACTTCTAACAAGCGTGCGATTCACTTCGTGAGTAAACCGCAGCTGCAGCTGATTCAAACAGTCGAGCCAACTTTCTACATCACAATATTCGTTTTGTAGTTAGTCGAGTTACCTTTTGTGTGGCGCATGCACGGGTCATTAGCATCCAGCTCCCAGCTTAGAGAGTCCTGTATTGACACAGACGTCAATACATCTCGATGTCAAGCAACACACAAAGTCTTGGCTTCTGAATGTCCTAGAGAGATCAGGTTTGTTTTAATGTACTCCAATCAACAGCCCCTACAACCACAAAAAGGAATGGAGTCATTAGCACTTATGGTTTGTAAATGGCACCCAGAATTATGTTGCACGAAGCACAATTTCACATCATTCTGGGTTCATTTGTGTGAAAACAAGGTCCAATCTGGCTGAAACGTTACAGGAAGTTAGAATCTATTGAGTTGTAAGTGATCTGAACGTTTCAAGATGATCGCACATTCCTATAGGGGGTAAAACCATGTCCCAAAGGTCACCGGGCCAAGTGTCACTTTAAAGAAGTAGTCCAGTTACATCTTTGTGGGCTTATAACTTGGCTTCTGAATGTCCTAGAGAGGTTAGGTTTGTTTTAGTGTACTCCAATCAACAGCCCCTACAACCACAAAAAGGAATGGAGTCATTAGCACTTATGGTTTGTAAATGGCACCCAGAATTATGTTGCACGAAGCACAATTTCACATCATTCTGGGTTCATTTGTGTGAAAACAAGGTCCAATCAGGCTGAAACGTTACAGGAAGGTAGAATCTATTGAGTTGTAAGTGATCTGAACGTTTCATGATGATCGCACATTCCTATAGGGGGTCAAACCATGTCCCAAAGGTCACCGGGCCTGGTGTCACTTTAAAGAAGTAGTCCAGTTACACATTTGTGGGCTTATAACTTGGCTTCTGAATGTCCTAGAGAGATCAGGTTTGTTTTAGTGTACTCCAATCAACAGCCCCTACAACCACAAAAAGGAATGGAGTCATTAGCACTTATGGTTTGTAAATGGCACCCAGAATTATGTTGCACGAAGCACAATTTCACATCATTCTGGGTCCATTTGTGTGAAAACAAGGTCCAATCAGGCTGAAACGTTACAAGAAGGTAGAATCTATTGAGTTGTAAGTGATCTGAACGTTTCATGATGATAGCACTTTCCTAAGGGGGTCAAACCATGTCCCAAAGGTCACCGGATCTGGTGTCAATTTAAAGAAGTAGTCCAGTTACACATTTGTGGGCTTATAACTTGGCTTCTGAATGTCCTAGAGATATCAGGTTTGTTTTAGTGTACTCCAATCAACAGCCCCTACAACCACAAAAAGGAATGGAGTTATTAGCACTCATGGTTTGTAAATGGCACCCAGAATTATGTTGCACGAAGCACAATTTCACTTCATTCTGGGTCCATTTGTGTGAAAACAAGGTCCAATCAGGCTGAAACGTTACAAGAAGGTAGAATCTATTGAGTTGTAAGTGATCTGAACGTTTCATGATGATCGCACATTCCTATAGGGGGTCAAACCATGTCCCAAAGGTCACCGGGCCTGGTGTCACTTTAAAGAAGTAGTCCAGTTACACATTTGTGGGCTTATAACTTGGCTTCTGAATGTCCTAGAGAGATCAGGTTTGTTTTAGTGTACTCCAATCTACAGCCCCTACAACCACAAAAAGGAATGGAGTCATTAGCACTTATGGTTTGTAAATGGCACCCAGAATTATGTTGAACGAAGCACAATTTCACATCATTCTGGGTCCATTTGTGTGAAAACAAGGTCCAATCAGGCTGAAACGTTACAAGAAGGTAGAATCTCTTGAGTTGTAAGTGATCTGAACGTTTCATGATGGTCGCACATTCCTATAGGGGGTCAAACCATGTCCCAAACGTCACCGGGCCTGGTGTCACTTTAAAGAAGTAGTCCAGTTACACCTTTGTGGGCTTATAACTTGGCTTCTGAATGTCCTAGAGAGGTCAGGTTTGTTTTAGTGTACTCCAATCAACAGCCCCTACAACCACAAAAAAGAATGGAGTCATTAGCACTTATGGTTTGTAAATGGCACCCAGAATTATGTTGCACGAAGCACAATTTCACATCATTCTGGGTCCATTTGTGTGAAAACAAGGTCCAATCAGGCTGAAACGCTACAAGAAGGTAGAATCTATTGAGTTGTAAGTGATCTGAACGTTTCAAGATGATCGCACATTCCTATAGGGGGTCAAACCATGTCCCAAAGGTCACCGGGCCTGGTGTCACTTTAAAGAAGTAGTCCAGTTACATCTTTGTGGGCTTATAACTTGGCTTCTGAATGTCCTAGAGAGATCAGGTTTGTTTTAATGTACTCCAATCAACAGCCCCTACAACCACAAAAAGGAATGGAGTCATTAGCACTTATGGTTTGTAAATGGCACCCAGAATTATGTTGCACGAAGCACAATTTCACATCATTCTTGGTTCATTTGTGTGAAAACAAGGTCCAATCAGGCTGAAACGTTACAGGAAGGTAGAATCTATTGAGTTGTAAGTGATCTGAACGTTTCATGATGATAGCACTTTCCTAAGGGGGTCAAACCATGTCCAAAGGTCACCGGATCTGGTGTCAATTTAAAGAAGTAGTCCAGTTACACATTTGTGGGCTTATAACTTGGCTTCTGAATGTCCTAGAGAGGTTAGGTTTGTTTTAGTGTACTCCAATCAACAGCCCCTACAACCACAAAAAGGAATGGAGTCATTAGCACTTATGGTTTGTAAATGGCACCCAGAATTATGTTGCACGAAGCACAATTTCACTTCATTCTGGGTCCATTTGTTTGAAAACAAGGTCCAATCAGGCTGAAACGCTACAAGAAGGTGGAATCTATTGAGTTGTAAGTGATCTGAACTTTTCAAGATGATCGCACATTCCTATAGGGGGTAAAACCATGTCCCAAAGGTCACCGGGCCTGGTGTCACTTTAAAGAAGTAGTCCAGTTACATCTTTGTGGGCTTATAACTTGGCTTCTGAATGTCCTAGAGAGGTTAGGTTTGTGTTAGTGTACTCCAATCAACAGCCCCTACAACCACAAAAAGGAATGGAGTCATTAGCACTTATGGTTTGTAAATGGCACCCAGAATTATGTTGCACGAAGCACAATTTCACATCATTCTGGGTTCACTTGTGTGAAAACAAGGTCCAATCAGGCAGAAACGTTACAGGAAGGTAGAATCTATTGAGTTGTAAGTTATCTGAACATTTCATGATGATAGCACTTTCCTAAGGGGGTCAAACCATGTCCCAAAGGTCACCGGATCTGGTGTCAATTTAAAGAAGTAGTCCAGTTACACATTTGTGGGCTTATAACTTGGCTTCTGAATGTCCTAGAGAGATCAGGTTTGTTTTAGTATACTCCAATCAACAGCCCCTACAACCACAAAAAGGAATGGAGTCATTAGCACTTATGGTTTTTAAATGGCACCCAGAATTATGTTGCACGAAGCACAATTTCACATCATTCTGGGTTCATTTGTGTGAAAACAAGGTCCAATCAGGCTGAAACGTTACAGGAAGGTAGAATCTATTGAGTTGTAAGTGATCTGAACGTTTCATGATGATCGCACATTCCTATAGGGGGTCAAACCATGTCCCAAAGGTCACCGGGCCTGGTGTCACTTTAAAGAAGTAGTCCAGTTACACATTTGTGGGCTTATAACTTGGCTTCTGAATGTCCTAGAGAGATCAGGTTTGTTTTAGTGTACTCCAATCAACAGCCCCTACAACCACAAAAAGGAATGGAGTCATTAGCACTTATGGTTTGTAAATGGCACCCAGAATTATGTTGCACGAAGCACAATTTCACATCATTCTGGGTCCATTTGTGTGAAAACAAGGTCCAATCAGGCTGAAACGTTACAAGAAGGTAGAATCTATTGAGTTGTAAGTGATCTGAACGTTTCATGATGATAGCACTTTCCTAAGGGGGTCAAACCATGTCCCAAAGGTCACCGGATCTGGTGTCAATTTAAAGTAGTAGTCCAGTTACACATTTGTGGGCTTATAACTTGGCTTCTGAATGTCCTAGAGATATCAGGTTTGTTTTAGTGTACTCCAATCAACAGCCCCTACAACCACAAAAAGGAATGGAGTTATTAGCACTTATGGTTTGTAAATGGCACCCAGAATTATGTTGCACGAAGCACAATTTCACTTCATTCTGGGTCCATTTGTGTGAAAACAAGGTCCATTCAGGCTGAAACGTTACAAGAAGGTAGAATCTATTGAGTTGTAAGTGATCTGAACGTTTCATGATGATCGCACATTCCTATAGGGGGTCAAACCATGTCCCAAAGGTCACCGGGCCTGGTGTCACTTTAAAGAAGTAGTCCAGTTACACATTTGTGGGCTTATAACTTGGCTTCTGAATGTCCTAGAGAGATCAGGTTTGTTTTAGTGTACTCCAATCAACAGCCCCTACAACCACAAAAAGGAATGGAGTCATTAGCACTTATGGTTTGTAAATGGCACCCAGAATTATGTTGCACGAAGCACAATTTCACTTCATTCTGGGTCCATTTGTGTGAAAACAAGGTCCAATCAGGCTGAAACGTTACAAGAAGGTAGAATCTCTTGAGTTGTAAGTGATCTGAACGTTTCATGATGATCGCACATTCCTATAGGGGGTCAAACCATGTCCCAAACGTCACCGGGCCTGGTGTCACTTTAAAGAAGTAGTCCAGTTACACCTTTGTGGGCTTATAACTTGGCTTCTGAATGTCCTAGAGAGGTCAGGTTTGTTTTAGTGTACTCCAATCAACAGCCCCTACAACCACAAAAAGGAATGGAGTCATTAGCACTTATGGTTTGTAAATGGCACCCAGAATTATGTTGCACGAAGCACAATTTCACATCATTCTGGGTCCATTTGTGTGAAAACAAGGTCCAATCAGGCTGAAACGCTACAAGAAGGTAGAATCTATTGAGTTGTAAGTGATCTGAACGTTTCAAGATGATCGCACATTCCTATAGGGGGTCAAACCATGTCCCAAAGGTCACCGGGCCTGGTGTCACTTTAAAGAAGTAGTCCAGTTACATCTTTGTGGGCTTATAACTTGGCTTCTGAATGTCCTAGAGAGATCAGGTTTGTTTTAATGTACTCCAATCAACAGCCCCTACAACCACAAAAAGGAATGGAGTCATTAGCACTTATGGTTTGTAAATGGCACCCAGAATTATGTTGCACGAAGCACAATTTCACATCATTCTTGGTTCATTTGTGTGAAAACAAGGTCCAATCAGGCTGAAACGTTACAGGAAGGTAGAATCTATTGAGTTGTAAGTGATCTGAACGTTTCATGATGATAGCACTTTCCTAAGGGGGTCAAACCATGTCCAAAGGTCACCGGATCTGGTGTCAATTTAAAGAAGTAGTCCAGTTACACATTTGTGGGCTTATAACTTGGCTTCTGAATGTCCTAGAGAGGTTAGGTTTGTTTTAGTGTACTCCAATCAACAGCCCCTACAACCACAAAAAGGAATGGAGTCATTAGCACTTATGGTTTGTAAATGGCACCCAGAATTATGTTGCACGAAGCACAATTTCACTTCATTCTGGGTCCATTTGTTTGAAAACAAGGTCCAATCAGGCTGAAACGCTACAAGAAGGTGGAATCTATTGAGTTGTAAGTGATCTGAACTTTTCAAGATGATCGCACATTCCTATAGGGGGTAAAACCATGTCCCAAAGGTCACCGGGCCAAGTGTCACTTTAAAGAAGTAGTCCAGTTACATCTTTGTGGGCTTATAACTTGGCTTCTGAATGTCCTAGAGAGGTTAGGTTTGTTTTAGTGTACTCCAATCAACAGCTCCTACAACCACAAAAAGGAATGGAGTCATTAGCACTTATGGTTTGTAAATGGCACCCAGAATTATGTTGCACGAAGCACAATTTCACATCATTCTGGGTTCACTTGTGTGAAAACAAGGTCCAATCAGGCAGAAACGTTACAGGAAGGTAGAATCTATTGAGTTGTAAGTGATCTGAACTTTTCAAGATGATCGCACATTCCTATAGGGGGTAAAACCATGTCCCAAAGGTCACCGGGCCTGGTGTCACTTTAAAGAAGTAGTCCAGTTACATCTTTGTGGGCTTATAACTTGGCTTCTGAATGTCCTAGAGAGATCAGGTTTGTTTTAGTATACTCCAATCAACAGCCCCTACAACCACAAAAAGGAATGGAGTCATTAGCACTTATGGTTTTTAAATGGCACCCAGAATTATGTTGCACGAAGCACAATTTCACATCATTCTGGGTTCATTTGTGTGAAAACAAGGTCCAATCAGGCTGAAACGTTACAGGAAGGTAGAATCTATTGAGTTGTAAGTGATCTGAACGTTTCATGATGATAGCATTTTCCTAAGGGGGTCAAACCATGTCCCAAATGTCACCGGTTCTGGTGTCAATTTAAAGTAGTAGTCCAGTTACACATTTGTGGGCTTATAACTTGGCTTCTGAATGTCCTAGAGAGATCAGGTTTGTTTTAGTGTACTCCAATCAACAGCCCCTACAACCACAAAAAGGAATGGAGTCATTAACACTTATGGTTCTTAAATGGCACCCAGAATTATGTTGCACGAAGCACAATTTCACTTCATTCTGGGTCCATTAGTGTGAAAACAAGGTCCAATCAGGCTGAGACGCTACAAGAAGGTACAATCTATTGAGTTGTAAGTGATCTGAATGTTTCAAGATGATCGCACATTCCTATAGGGGGTAAAACCATGTCCCAAAGGTCACCGGGCCTGGTGTCACTTTAAAGAAGTAGTCCAGTTACATCTTTGTGGGCTTATAACTTGGCTTCTGATTGTCCTAGAGAGGTTAGGTTTGTTTTAGTGTACTCCAATCAACAGCCCCTACAACCACAAAAAGGAATGGAGTCATTAGCACTTATGGTTTGTAAATGGCACCCAGAATTATGTTGCACGAAGCACAATTTCACTTCATTCTGGGTCCATTTGTTTGAAAACAAGGTCCAATCAGGCTGAAACGCTACAAGAAGGTGGAATCTATTGAGTTGTAAGTGATCTGAACTTTTCAAGATGATCGCACATTCCTATAGGGGGTAAAAACATGTCCCAAAGGTCACCGGGCCAAGTGTCACTTTAAAGAAGTAGTCCAGTTACATCTTTGTGGGCTTATAACTTGGCTTCTGAATGTCCTAGAGAGGTTAGGTTTGTTTTAGTGTACTCCAATCAACAGCCCCTACAACCACAAAAAGGAATGGAGTCATTAGCACTCATGGTTTGTAAATGGCACCCAAAATTATGTTGCACGAAGCACAATTTCACATCATTCTGGGTTCATTTGTGTGAAAACAAGGTCCAATCAGGCAGAAACGTTACAGGAAGGTAGAATCTATTGAGTTGTAAGTTATCTGAACATTTCTTGATGATAGCACTTTCCTAAGGGGGTCAAACCATGTCCCAAAGGTCACCGGATCTGGTGTCAATTTAAAGAAGTAGTCCAGTTACACATTTGTGGGCTTATAACTTGGCTTCTGAATGTCCTAGAGAGATCAGGTTTGTTTTAGTATACTCCAATCAACAGCCCCTACAACCACAAAAAGGAATGGAGTCATTAGCACTTATGGTTTTTAAATGGCACCCAGAATTATGTTGCATGAAGCACAATTTCACATCATTCTGGGTTCATTTGTGTGAAAACAAGGTCCAATCATGCTGAAACGTTACAGGAAGGTAGAATCTATTGAGTTGTAAGTGATCTGAACGTTTCATGATGATAGCATTTTCCTAAGGGGGTCAAACCATGTCCCAAATGTCACCGGTTCCGGTGTCAATATAAAGTAGTAGTCCAGTTACACATTTGTGGGCTTATAACTTGGCTTCTGAATGTCCTATAGAGGTCAGGTTTGTTTTAGTGTACTCCAATCAACAGCCCCTACAACCACAAAAAGGAATGGAGTCATTAGCACTTATGGTTTGTAAATGGCACCCAGAATTATGTTGCACGAAGCACAATTTCACTTCATTCTGGGTCCATTTGTTTGAAAACAAGGTCCAATCAGGCTGAAACGCTACAAGAAGGTGGAATCTATTGAGTTGTAAGTGATCTGAACTTTTCAAGATGATCGCACATTCCTATAGGGGGTAAAACCATGTCCCAAAGGTCACCGGGCCAAGTGTCACTTTAAAGAAGTACTCCAGTTACATCTTTGTGGGCTTATAACTTGGCTTCTGAATGTCCTAGAGAGGTTAGGTTTGTTTTAGTGTACTCCAATCAACAGCCCCTACAACCACAAAAAGGAATGGAGTCATTAGCACTTATGGTTTGTAAATGGCACCCAGAATTATGTTGCACGAAGCACAATTTCACATCATTCTGGGTTCATTTGTGTGAAAACAAGGTCCAATCAGGCTGAAACGTTACAAGAAGGTAGAATCTATTGAGTTGTAAGTGATCTGAACGTTTCAAGATGATCGCACATTCCTATAGGGGGTCAAACCATGTCCCAAATGTCACCGGTTCTGGTGTCAATTTAAAGTAGTAGTCCAGTTACACATTTGTGGGCTTATAACTTGGCTTCTGAATGTCCTAGAGAGATCAGGTTTGTTTTAGTGTACTCCAATCAACAGCCCCTACAACCACAAAAAGGAATGGAGTCATTAGCACTTATGGTTTTTAAATGGCACCCAGAATTATGTTGCACGAAGCACAATTTCACATCATTCTGGGTCCATTTGTGTGAAAACAAGGTCCAATCAGGCTGAAACGTTACAAGAAGGTAGAATCTATTGAGTTGTAAGTGATCTGAACGTTTCATGATGATAGCACTTTCCTAAGGGGGTCAAACCATGTCGCAAAGGTCACCGGATCTGGTGTCAATTTAAAGAAGTAGTCCAGTTACACATTTGTGGGCTTATAACTTGGCTTCTGAATGTCCTAGAGAGATCAGGTTCGTTTTAGTGTACTCCAATCAACAGCCCCTACAACCACAAAAAGGAATGGAGTCATTAGCACTTATGGTTTGTAAATGGCACCCAGAATTATGTTGCACGAAGCACAATTTCACTTCATTCTGGGTACATTTGTGTGAAAACAAGGTCCAATCAGGCTGAAACGCTATAAGAAGGTAGAATCTATTGAGTTGTAAGTTATCTGAACGTTTCAAGATGATCGCACATTCCTATAGGGGGTAAAACCATGTCCCAAAGGTCACCGGGCCTGGTGTCACTTTAAAGAAGTAGTCCAGTTACATCTTTGTGGGCTTATAACTTGGCTTCTGAATGTCCTAGAGAGGTTAGGTTTGTTTTAGTGTACTCCAATCAACAGCCCCTACAACCACAAAAAGGAATGGAGTCATTAGCACTTATGGTTTGTAAATGGCACCCAGAATTATGTTGCACGAAGCACTATTTCACATCATTCTGGGTTCATTTGTGTGAAAACAAGGTCCAATCAGGCTGAAACGTTACAAGAAGGTAGAATCTATTGAGTTGTAAGTGATCTGAACAATTCATGATGATCGCACATTCCTATAGGGGGTCAAACCATGTCCCAAAGGTCACCGGGCCTGGTGTCACTTTAAAGAAGTAGTCCAGTTACACATTTGTGGGCTTATAACTTGGCTTCTGAATGTCCTAGAGAGATCAGGTTTGTTTTAGTGTACTCCAATCAACAGCCCCTACAATCACAAAAAGGAATGGAGTCATTAGCACTTATGGTTTGTAAATGGCACCCAGAATTATGTTGCACGAAGCACAATTTCACATCATTCTGGGTCCATTTGTGTGAAAACAAGGTCCAATCAGGCTGAAAGGTTACAAGACGGTAGAATCTATTGAGTTGTAAGTGATCTGAACGTTTCATGATGATAGCATTTTCCTAAGGGGGTCAAACCATGTCCCAAAGGTCACAGGATCTGGTGTCAATTTAAAGAAGTAGTCCAGTTACACATTTGTGGGCTTATAACTTGGCTTCTGAATGTCCTAGAGAGATCAGGTTTGTTTTAGTGTACTCCAATCAACAGCCCCTACAACCACAAAAACGAATGGAGTCATTAGCACTTATGGTTTGTAAATGGCACCCAGAATTATGTTGCACGAAGCACAATTTCACTTCAATCTGGGTCCATTTGTGTGAAAACAAGGTCCAATCAGGCTGAAACGTTACAAGAAGGTAGAATCTATTGAGTTGTAAGTGATCTGAACGTTTCATGATGATCGCACATTCCTATAGGGGGTCAAACCATGTCCCAAAGGTCACCGGGCCTGGTGTCACTTTAAAGAAGTAGTCCAGTTACACATTTGTGAGCTTATAACTTGGCTTCTGAATATCCTAGAGAGGTCAGGTTTGTTTGAGAGTACTCCAGTTAACAGCCCCCATTACCCCAAAGAGGAATGGAGTCATTAGCACTTATGGTTTTTAAATGGCACCCAAAATTATGTTGCACGAAGCACACTTTCACATCATTCTGGGTTCATTTGTGTGAAAACAAGGTCCAATCAGGCTGAAACGTTACAGGAAGGTAGAATCTATTGAGTTGTAAGTGATCTGAACGTTTCATGATGATAGCACTTTCCTAAGGGGGTCAAACCATGTCCCAAAGGTCACCGGATCCGGTGTCAATTTAAAGAAGTAGTCCAGTTACACATTTGTGGGCTTATAACTTGGCTTCTGAATGTCCTAGAGAGATCAGGTTTATTTTATTGTACTCCAATCAACAGCCCCTACAACCACAAAAAGGAATGGAGTCATTAGCACTTATGGTTTGTAAATGGCACCCAGAATTATGTTGCACGAAGCACTATTTCACATCATTCTGGGTCCATTTGTGTGAAAACAAGGTCCAATCAGGCTGAAACGTTACAGGAAGGCAGAATCTATTGAGTTGTAAGTGATCTGAACGTTTCATGATGATAGCACTTTCCTAAGGGGGTCAAACCATGTCGTAAAGGTCACCGGATCTGGTGTCAATTTAAAGAAGTAGTCCAGTTACACATGTGTGGGCTTATAACTTGGCTTCTGAAAGTCCTAGAGAGATCAAGTTTATTTTAGTGTACTCCAATCAACAGCCCCTACAACCACAAAAAGGAATGGAGTCATTAGCACTTATGGTTTGTAAATGGCACCCAGAATTATGTTGCACGAAGCACTATTTCACATCATTCTGGGTCCATTTGAGTGAAAACAAGGTCCAATCAGGCTGAAACGTTACAAGAAGGTAGAATCTATTGAGTTGTAAGTGATCTGAACATTTCATGATGATAGCACTTTCCTAAGGGGGTCAAACCATGTCCCAAAGGTCACTGGATCTGGTGTCAATTTAAAGAAGTAGTCCAGTTACACCTTTGTGGGCTTATAACTTGGCTTCTGAATGTCCTAGAGAGGTTAGGTTTGTTTTAGTGTACTCCAATCTAAAGCCCCTACAACCACAAAAAGGAATGGAGTCATTAGCACTTATGGTTTGTAAATGGCACCCAGAATTATGTTGCACGAAGCACAATTTCACATCATTCTGGGTTCATTTGTGTGAAAACAAGGTCCAATCAGGCTGAAACGTTACAGGAAGGTAGAATCTATTGAGTTGTAAGTGATCTGAACGTTTAATGATGATAGCACTTTCCTAAGGGGGTCAAACCATGTCCCAAAGGTCACCGGATCTGGTGTCAATTTAAAGAAGTAGTCCAGTTACACATTTGTGGGATTATAACTTGGCTTCTGAATGTCCTAGAGAGATCAGGTTTGTTTTACTGTACTCCAATCAACAGCCCCTACAACCACAAAAAGGAATGGAGTCATTAGCACTTATCGTTTGTAAATGGCACCCAGAATTATGTTGCACGAAGCACTATTTCACATCATTCTGGGTCCATTTGTGTGAAAACAAGGTCCAATCAGGCTGAAACATTACAGGAAGGTATAATCTATTGAGTTGTAAGTGATCTGAACGTTTCATGATGATAGCACTTTCCTAAGGGGGTCAAACCATGTCCCAAAGGTCACCGGATCTGGTGTCAATTTAAAGAAGTAGTCCAGTTACACATTTGTGGGCTTATAACTTGGCTTCTGAATGTCCTAGAGAGATCAGGTTTGTTTTAGTGTTCTCCAATCAACAGCCCCTACAACCACAAAAAGGAATGGAGTCATTAGCACTTATGGTTTGTAAATGGCACCCAGAATTATGTTGCACGAAGCACAATTTCACATCATTCTGGGTCCATTTGTGTGAAAACAAGGTCCAATCAGGCTGAAACATTACAGGAAGGTAGAATCTATTGAGTTGTAAGTGATCTGAATGTTTCATGATGATAGCAATTCCCTAAGGGGGTCAAACCATGTCCCAAAGGTCACCGGATCTGGTGTCTAAAGAAGTAGTCCAGTTACACATTTGTGGGCTTATAACTTGGCTTCTGAATGTCCTAGAGAGATCAGGTTTGTTTTAGTATACTCCAATCAACAGCCCCTACAACCACAAAAAGGAATGGAGTCATTAGCACTTATGGTTTTTAAATGGCACCCTGAATTATGTTGCACGAAGCACAATTTCACATCATTCTGGGTTCATTTGTCTGAAAACAAGGTCCAATCAGGCTGAAACGTTACAGGAAGGTAGAATCTATTGAGTTGTAAGTGATCTGAACGTTTCATGATGATAGCAGTTTCCTAAGGGGGTCAAACCATGTCCCAAAGGTCACAGGATCTGGTGTCATTTTAAAGAAGTAGTCCAGTTACACATTTGTGGGCTTATAACTTGGCTTCTGAATGTCCTAAAGCGATCAGGTTTGCTTTAGTGTACTCCAATCAACAGCCCCTACATCCACAAAAAGAATGGAGACATTAGCACTTATGGTTTTTAAATGGCACCCAGAATTATGTTGCATGAAGCACAATTTCACATCATTCTGGGTTCATTTGTGTGAAAACAAGGTCCAATCAGGCTGAAACAATACAGGAAGGTAGAATCTATTGAGTTGTAAGTGATCTGAACGTTTCATGATGATCTCACTTTCCTAAGGGGGTCAAACCATGTCCCAAAGGTCACCGGATCTGGTGTCACTTTAAAGAAGTAGTCCAGTTACACATTTGTGGGCTTATAACTTGGCTTCTGAATGTCCTAGAGAGGTCAGGGTTGTTTTAGTGTACTCCAATCAACAGCCCCTACAACCACAAAAAGGAATGGAGTCATTAGCACTTATGGTTTTTAAATGGCACCCAGAATTATGTTGCACGAAGCACAATTTCACATCATTCTGGGTTCATTTGTGTGAAAACAAGGTCCAATCAGGCTGAAACGTTACAGGAAGGTAGAATCTACTGAGTTGTAAGTGATCTGAACGTTTCATGATGATAGCACTTTCCTAAGGGGGTCAAACCATGTCCCAAAGATCACCGGATCTGGTGTCAATTTAAAGAAGTAGTCCAATTACACATTTGTGGGCTTATAACTTTGCTTCTGAATGTCCTAGAGAGATCAGGTTTGTTTTAGTGTACTCCAATCAACAGCCCCTACAACCACAAAAAGGAATGGAGTCATTAGCACTTATGGTTTGTAAATGGCACCCAGAATTATGTTGCACGAAGCACAATTTCACATCATTCTGGGTCCATTTGTGTGAAAACAAGGTCCAATCAGGCTGAAACGCTACAAGAAGGTAGAATCTATTGAGTTGTAAGTGATCTGAACATTTCAAGATGATCGCACATTCCTATAGGGGGTAAAACCATGTCCCAAAGGTCACCGGGCCTGGTATCACTTTAAAGAAGTAGTCCAGTTACACCTTTGTGGGCTTATAACTTGGCTTCTGAATGTCCTAGAGAGGTTAGGTTTGTTTTAGTGTACTCCAATCAACAGCCCCTACAACCACAAAAAGTAATGGAGTCATTAGCACTTATGGTTTGTAAATGGCACCCAGAATTATGTTGCACGAAGCACAATTTCACATCATTCTGGGTCCATTTGTGTGAAAACAAGGTCCAGTCAGGCTGAAACGTTACAGGAAGGTAGAATCTATTGAGTTGTAAGTGATCTGAACATTTCATGATGATCGCACACTCCTATAGGGGGTCAAACCATGTCCCAAAGGTCACCGGGCCTGGTGTCACTTTAAAGAAGTAGTCCAGTTACACCTTTGTGGGCTTATAACTTGGCTTCTGAATGTCCTAGAGAGATCAGGGTTGTTTTAGTGTACTCCAATCAACAGCCCCTACAACCACAAAAAGGAATGGAGTCATTAGCACTTATGGTTTTTAAATGGCACCCTGAATTATGTTGCACGAAGCACAATTTCACATCATTCTGGGTTCATTTGTCTGAAAACAAGGTCCAATCAGGCTGAAACGTTACAGGAAGGTAGAATCTATTGAGTTGTAAGTGATCTGAACGTTTCATGATGATAGCAGTTTCCTAAGGGGGTCAAACCATGTCCCAAAGGTCACAGGATCTGGTGTCATTTTAAAGAAGTAGTCCAGTTACACATTTGTGGGCTTATAACTTGGCTTCTGAATGTCCTAAAGCGATCAGGTTTGCTTTAGTGTACTCCAATCAACAGCCCCTACATCCACAAAAAGAATGGAGACATTAGCACTTATGGTTTTTAAATGGCACCCAGAATTATGTTGCATGAAGCACAATTTCACATCATTCTGGGTTCATTTGTGTGAAAACAAGGTCCAATCAGGCTGAAACAATACAGGAAGGTAGAATCTATTGAGTTGTAAGTGATCTGAACGTTTCATGATGATCTCACTTTCCTAAGGGGGTCAAACCATGTCCCAAAGGTCACCGGATCTGGTGTCACTTTAAAGAAGTAGTCCAGTTACACATTTGTGGGCTTATAACTTGGCTTCTGAATGTCCTAGAGAGGTCAGGGTTGTTTTAGTGTACTCCAATCAACAGCCCCTACAACCACAAAAAGGAATGGAGTCATTAGCACTTATGGTTTTTAAATGGCACCCAGAATTATGTTGCACGAAGCACAATTTCACATCATTCTGGGTTCATTTGTGTGAAAACAAGGTCCAATCAGGCTGAAACGTTACAGGAAGGTAGAATCTACTGAGTTGTAAGTGATCTGAACGTTTCATGATGATAGCACTTTCCTAAGGGGGTCAAACCATGTCCCAAAGATCACCGGATCTGGTGTCAATTTAAAGAAGTAGTCCAATTACACATTTGTGGGCTTATAACTTTGCTTCTGAATGTCCTAGAGAGATCAGGTTTGTTTTAGTGTACTCCAATCAACAGCCCCTACAACCACAAAAAGGAATGGAGTCATTAGCACTTATGGTTTGTAAATGGCACCCAGAATTATGTTGCACGAAGCACAATTTCACATCATTCTGGGTCCATTTGTGTGAAAACAAGGTCCAATCAGGCTGAAACGCTACAAGAAGGTAGAATCTATTGAGTTGTAAGTGATCTGAACATTTCAAGATGATCGCACATTCCTATAGGGGGTAAAACCATGTCCCAAAGGTCACCGGGCCTGGTATCACTTTAAAGAAGTAGTCCAGTTACACCTTTGTGGGCTTATAACTTGGCTTCTGAATGTCCTAGAGAGGTTAGGTTTGTTTTAGTGTACTCCAATCAACAGCCCCTACAACTACAAAAAGTAATGGAGTCATTAGCACTTATGGTTTGTAAATGGCACCCAGAATTATGTTGCACGAAGCACAATTTCACATCATTCTGGGTCCATTTGTGTGAAAACAAGGTCCAGTCAGGCTGAAACGTTACAGGAAGGTAGAATCTATTGAGTTGTAAGTGATCTGAACATTTCATGATGATCGCACACTCCTATAGGGGGTCAAACCATGTCCCAAAGGTCACCGGGCCTGGTGTCACTTTAAAGAAGTAGTCCAGTTACACCTTTGTGGGCTTATAACTTGGCTTCTGAATGTCCTAGAGAGATCAGGGTTGTTTTAGTGTACTCCAATCAACAGCCCCTACAACCACAAAAAGGAATGGAGTCATTAGCACTTATGGTTCTTAAATGGCACCCAGAATTATGTTGCACGAAGCACAATTTCACATCATTCTGGGTCCATTTGTGTGAAAACAAGGTCCAATCAGGCTGAAACGTTACAGGAAGGTATAATCTATTGAGTTGTAAGTGATCTGAACGTTTCAAGATGATCGCACATTCCTATAGGGGGTAAAACCATGTCCCAAAGGTCACCGGGCCTGGTGTCACTTTAAAGAAGTAGTCCAGTTACATCTTTGTAGGCTTATAACTTGGCTTCTGAATGTCCTAGAGAGATCAGGTTTGTTTTAATGTACTCCAATCAACAGCCCCTACAACCACAAAAACGAATGGAGTCATTAGCACTTATGGTTTGTAAATGGCACCCAGAATTATGTTGCACGAAGCACAATTTCACATCATTCTGGGTTCATTTGTGTGAAAACAAGGTCCAATAAGGCAGAAACGTTACAGGAAGGTAGAATCTATTGAGTTGTAAGTGATCTGAACGTTTCAGGATGATAGCACTTTCCTAAGGGGGTCAAACCATGTCCCAAAGGTCACCGGATCTGGTGTCACTTTAAAGAATTAGTCCAGTTACACATTTGTGGGCTTATAACTTGGCTTCTGAATGTCCTAGAGAGATCAGGTTTGTTTTAGTGTACTCCAATCAACAGCCCCTACAACCACAAAAAGGAATGGAGTCATTAGCACTTATGGTTTGTAAATGGCACCCAGAATTATGTTGCACGAAGCACAATTTCACATCATTCTGGGTCCATTTGTGTGAAAACAAGGTCCAATCAGGCTGAAACGCTACAAGAAGGTAGAATCTATTGAGTTGTAAGTGATCTGAACATTTCAAGATGATAGCACATTCCTATAGGGGGTAAAACCATGTCCCAAAGGTCACCGGGCCTGGTGTCACTTTAAAGAAGTAGTCCAGTTACACCTTTGTGGGCTTATAACTTGGCTTCTGAATGTCCTAGAGAGGTTAGGTTTGTTTTAGTGTACTCCAATCAACAGCCCCTACAACCACAAAAAGGAATGGAGTCATTAGCACTTATGGTTTGTAAATGGCACCCAGAATTATGTTGCACGAAGCACAATTTCACATCATTCTGGGTCCATTTGTGTGAAAACAAGGTCCAGTCAGGCTGAAACGTTACAGGAAGGTAGAATCTATTGAGTTGTAAGTGATCTGAACATTTCATGATGATCGCACACTCCTATAGGGGGTCAAACCATGTCCCAAAGGTCACCGGGCCTGGTGTCACTTTAAAGAAGTAGTCCAGTTACACCTTTGTGGGCTTATAACTTGGCTTCTGAATGTCCTAGAGAGATCAGGGTTGTTTTAGTGTACTCCAATCAACAGCCCCTACAACCACAAAAAGGAATGGAGTCATTAGCACTTATGGTTCTTAAATGGCACCCAGAATTATGTTGCACGAAGCACAATTTCACATCATTCTGGGTCCATTTGTGTGAAAACAAGGTCCAATCAGGCTGAAACGTTACAGGAAGGTAGAATCTATTGAGTTGTAAGTGATCTGAACGTTTCAAGATGATCGCACATTCCTATAGGGGGTAAAACCATGTCCCAAAGGTCACCGGGCCTGGTGTCACTTTAAAGAAGTAGTCCAGTTACATCATTGTAGGCTTATAACTTGGCTTCTGAATGTCCTAGAGAGATCAGGTTTGTTTTAATGTACTCCAATCAACAGCCCCTACAACCACAAAAACGAATGGAGTCATTAGCACTTATGGTTTGTAAATGGCACCCAGAATTATGTTGCACGAAGCACAATTTCACATCATTCTGGGTTCATTTGTGTGAAAACAAGGTCCAATCAGGCTGAAACGCTACAAGAAGGTAGAATCTATTGAGTTGTAAGTGATCTGAACATTTCAAGATGATAGCACTTTCCTAAGGGGGTCAAACCATGTCGCAAAGGTCACCAGATCTGGTGTCACTTTAAAGAATGAGTCCAGTTACACATTTGTGGGCTTATAACTTGGCTTCTGAATGTCCTAGAGAGATCAGGTTTGTTTTAGTGTACTCCAATCAACAGCCCCTACAACCACAAAAAGGAATGGAGTCATTAGCACTTATGGTTTGCAAATGGCACCCAGAATTATGTTGCACGAAGCACAATTTCACATCATTCTGGGTCCATTTGTGTGAAAACAAGGTCCAATCAGGCTGAAACGTTACAAGAAGGTAGAATCTATTGAGTTGTAAGTGATCTGAACGTTTCATGATGATAGCACTTTCCTAAGGGTTTCAAACCATGTCCCAAAGGTCACCGGATCTGGTGTCAATATAAAGAAGTAGTCCAGTTACACATTTGTGGGCTTATAACTTGGCTTCTGAATGTCCTAGAGAGATCAGGTTTGTTTTAGTGTACTCCAATCAACAGCCCCTACAACCACAAAAAGGAATGGAGTCATTAGCACTTGTGGTTTGTAAATGGCACCCAGAATTATGTTGCACGAAGCACAATTTCACTTCATTCTGGGTCCATTTGTGTGAAAACAAGGTCCAATCAGGCTGAAACGCTACAAGAAGGTAGAATCTATTGAGTTGTAAGTGATCTGAACGTTTCAAGATGATCGCACATTCCTATAGGGGGAAAAACCATGTCCCAAAGGTCACCGGGCCTGGTGTCACTTTAAAGAAGTAGTCCAGTTACATCTTTGTGGGCTTATAACTTGGCTTCTGAAAGTCCTAGAGAGGTTAGGTTTGTTTTAGTGTACTCCAATCAACAGCCCCTACAACCACAAAAAGGAATGGAGTCATTAGCACTTATGGTTTGTAAATGGCACCCAGAATTATGTTGCACGAAGCACAATTTCACATCATTCTGGGTCCATTTGTGTGAAAACAAGGTCCAATCAGGCTGAAATGTTACAAGAAGGTAGAATCTATTGAGTTGTAAGTGATCTGAACGTTTCATGATGATAGCACTTTCCTGAGGGGGTCAAACCATGTCCCAAAGGTCACCGGATCTGGTGTCAATTTAAAGAAGTAGTCCAGTTACACATTTGTGGGCTTATAACTTGGCTTCTGAATGTCCTAGAGATATCAGGTTTGTTTTAGTGTACTCCAATCAACAGCCCCTACAACCACAAAAAGGAATGGAGTTATTAGCACTTATGGTTTGTAAATGGCACCCAGAGTTATGTTGCACGAAGCACTATTTCACTTCATTCTGGGTCCATTTGTGTGAAAACAAGGTCCAATCAGGCTGAAACGTTACAAGAAGGTAGAATCTATTGAGTTGTAAGTGATCTGAACGTTTCATGATGATCGCACATTCCTATAGGGGGTCAAACCATGTCCCAAAGGTCACCGGGCCTGGTGTCACTTTAAAGAAGTAGTCCAGTTACACATTTGTGGGCTTATAACTTGGCTTCTGAATGTCCTAGAGAGATCAGGTTTGTTTTAGTGTACTCCAATCAACAGCCCCTACAACCACAAAAAGGAATGGAGTCATTAGCACTTATGGTTTGTAAATGGCACCCAGAATTATGTTGCACGAAGCACAATTTCACATCATTCTGGGTCCATTTGTGTGAAAACAAGGTCCAATCAGGCTGAAACGTTACAAGAAGGTAGAATCTATTGAGTTTTAAGTCATCTGAACGTTTCATGATGATCGCACATTCCTATAGGGGGTCAAACCATGTCCCAAAGGTCACCGGGCCTGGTGTCACTTTAAAGAAGTAGTCCAGTTACACCTTTGTGGGCTTATAACTTGGCTTCTGAATGTCCTAGAGAGGTCAGGTTTGTTTTAGTGTACTCCAATCAACAACCCCTACAACCACAAAAAGGAATGGAGTCATTAGCACTTATGGTTTGTAAATGGCACCCAGAATTATGTTGCACGAATCACAATTTCACATCATTCTGGGTCCATTTGTGTGAAAACAAGGTCCAATCAGGCTGAAACGCTACAAGAAGGTAGAATCTATTGAGTTGTAAGTGATCTGAACGTTTCAAGATGATCGCACATTCCTATAGGGGGTCAAACCATGTCCCAAAGGTCACCGGGCCTGGTGTCACTTTAAAGAAGTAGTCCAGTTACACATTTGTGGGCTTATAACTTGGCTTCTGAATGTCCTAGAGAGATCAGGTTTGTTTTAATGTACTCCAATCAACAGCCCCTACAACCACAAAAAGGAATGGAGTCATTAGCACTTATGGTTTGTAAATGGCACCCAGAATTATGTTGCACGAAGCACAATTTCACATCATTCTTGGTTCATTTGTGTGAAAACAAGGTCCAATCAGGCTGAAACGTTACAGGAAGGTAGAATCTATTGAGTTGTAAGTGATCTGAACGTTTCATGATGATAGCACTTTTCTAAGGGGGTCAAACCATGTCCCAAAGGTCACCGGATCTGGTGTCAATTTAAAGAAGTAGTCCAGTTACACATTTGTGGGCTTATAACTTGGCTTCTGAATGTCCTAGAGAGATCAGGTTTGTTTTAGTGTACTCCAATCAACAGCCCCTACAACCACAAAAAGGAATGGAGTCATTAGCACTTATGGTTTGTAAATGGCACCCAGAATTATGTTGCACGAAGCACAATTTCACTTCATTCTGGGTCCATTTGTGTGAAAACAAGATCCAATGGTTTGACCCCCTTAGGAAAGTGCGATCATCATGAAACGTTCAGATCACTTACAACTCAATAGATTCTACCTTCCTGTATTGTTTCAGTCTGATTGGACCTTGTTTTCACACAAATGAACCCAGAATGATGTGAAATTGTGCTTCGTGCAACATAATTCTGGGTGCCATTTAAAAACCATAAGTGCTAATGTCTCCATTCCTTTTTGTGGTTGTAAGGGCTGTTGATTGGAGTACACTAAAGCAAACCTGATCGCTCTAGGACATTCAGAAGCCAAGTTATAATCCCACAAATGTGTAACTGGACTACTTCTTTAAATTGACACCAGATCTGGTGACCTTTGGGACATGGTTTGACCCCCTTAGGAAAGTGCTATCATCATGAAATGTTCAGATCACTTACAACTCAATAGATTCTACCTTCCTGTAACGTTTCAGCCTGATTGTACCTTGTTTTCACACAAATGAACCCAGAATGATGTGAAATTGTGCTTCGTGCAACATAATTCTGGGTGCCATTTAAAAACCATAAGTGCTAATGACTCCATTCCTTTTTGTGGTTGTAGGGGCTGTTGATTGGAGTATACTAAAACAAACCTGATCTCTCTAGGACATTCAGAAGCCAAGTTATAAGCCCACAAATGTGTAACTGGACTACTTCTTTCGACACCAGATCCAATGACCTTTGGGACATGGTTTGACCCCCTTAGGGAAGTGCTATCATCATGAAACGTTCAGATCACTTACAACTTAATAGATTCTACCTTCCTGTAATGTTTCAGCCTGATTGGACCTTGTTTTCACACAAATGGACCCAGAATGATGTGAAATTGTGCTTCGTGCAACATAATTCTGGGTGCCATTTACAAACCATAAGTGCTAATGACTCCATTCCTTTTTGTGGTTGTAGGGGCTGTTGATTGGAGTACACTAAAACAAACCTGATCTCTCTAGGACATTCAGAAGCCAAGTTATAAGCCCACAAATGTGTAACTGGACTACTTCTTTAAATTCACACCAGATCCGGTGACCTTTGGGACATGGTTTGACCCCCTTAGGAAAGTGCTATCATCATGAAACGTTCAGATCACTTACAACTCAATATATTCTACCTTCCTGTAACGTTTCAGCCTGATTGGACCTTGTTTTCACACAAATGAACCCAGAATGATGTGAAATTGTGCTTCGTGCAACATAATTCTGGGTGCCATTTAAAAACCATAAGTGCTAATGACTCCATTCCTTTTTGTGGTTGTAGGGGCTGTTGATTGGAGTATACTAAAACAAACCTGATCTCTCTAGGACATTCAGAAGCCAAGTTATAAGCCCACAAATGTGTAACTGGACTACTTTTTTAGACACCAGATCCGGTGACCTTTGGGACATGGTTTGACCCCCTTAGGAAAGTGCTATCATCATGAAACGTTCAGATCACTTACAACTCAATAGATTCTACCTTCCTGTAACGTTTCAGCCTGATTGGACCTTGTTTTCACACAAATGGACCCAGAATGATGTGAAATAGTGCTTCGTGCAACATAATTCTGGGTGCCATTTACAAACCATAAGTGCTAATGACTCCATTCCTTTTTGTGGTTGTAGGGGCTGTTGATTGGAGTACACTACAATAAACCTTATCTCTCTAGGACATTCAGAAGCCAAGTTATAAGCCCACAAATGTGTAACTGGACTACTTCTTTAAATTGACACCAGATCCGGTGACCTTTGGGACATGGTTTGACCCCCTTAGGAAAGTGCTATCATCATTAAACGTTCAGATCACTTACAACTCAATAGATTCTACCTTCCTGTAACGTTTCAGCCTGATTGGACCTTGTTTTCACACAAATGAACCCAGAATGATGTGAAATTGTGCTTCGTGCAACATAATTCTGGGTGCCATTTAAAAACCATAAGTGCTAATGACTCCATTCCTTTTTGTGGTTGTAGGGGCTGTTGATTGGAGTATACTAAAACAAACCTGATCTCTCTAGGACATTCAGAAGCCAAGTTATAAGCCCACAAATGTGTAACTGGACTACTTTTTTAGACACCAGATCCGGTGACCTTTGGGACATGGTTTGACCCCCTTAGGAAAGTGCTATCATCATGAAACGTTCAGATCACTTAAAACTCAATAGATTCTACCTTCCTGTAATATTTCAGCCTGATTGGACCTTGTTTTCACACAAATGAACCCAGAATGATGTGAAATTGTGCTTCGTGCAACATAATTCTGGGTGCCATTTAAAAACCATAAGTGCTAATGTCTCCATTCCTTTTTGTGGTTCTAGGGGCTGTTGATTGGAGTACACTAAAACAAACCTGATCACTCTAGGACATTCAGAAGCCAAGTTATAAGCCCACAAATGTGTAACTGGACTACTTCTTTAAATTGACACCAGATCCGGTGACCTTTGGGACATGGTTTGACCCCCTTAGGAAAGTGCTATCATCATGAAACGTTCAGATCACTTACAACTCAATAGATTCTACCTTCCTGTAACGTTTCAGCCTGATTGGACCTTGTTTTCACACAAATGGACCCAGAATGATGTGAAATAGTGCTTCGTGCAACATAATTCTGGGTGCCATTTACAAACCATAAGTGCTAATGACTCCATTCCTTTTTGTGGTTGTAGGGGCTGTTGATTGGAGTACACTACAATAAACCTTATCTCTCTAGGACATTCAGAAGCCAAGTTATAAGCCCACAAATGTGTAACTGGACTACTTCTTTAAATTGACACCAGATCCGGTGACCTTTGGGACATGGTTTGACCCCCTTAGGAAAGTGCTATCATCATTAAACGTTCAGATCACTTACAACTCAATAGATTCTACCTTCCTGTAACATTTCAGCCTGATTGGACCTTGTTTTCACACAAATGAACCCAGAATGATGTGAAATTGTGCTTCGTGCAAAATAATTCTGGGTGCCATTTACAAACCATAAATGCTAATGACTCCATTCCTTTTTGTGGTTGTAGGGGCTGTTGATTGGAGTACACTAAAACAAACCTAACCTCTCTAGGACATTCAGAAGCCAACTTATAAGCCCACAAAGGTGTAACTGGACTACTTCTTTAAAGTGACACTTGGCCCGGTGACCTTTGGGACATGGTTTGACCCCCTATAGGAATGTGCGATCATCTTGAAACGTTCAGATCACTTACAACTCAATAGATTCTACCTTCTTGTAGCGTTTCAGCCGGATTGGACCTTGTTTTCACACAAATTGACCCAGAATGATGTGAAATTGTGCTTCGTGCAACATAATTCTGGGTGCCACTTACAAACCATAAGTGCTAATGACTCCATTCCTTTTTGTGGTTGTAGGGGCTGTTGATTGGAGTACATTAAAACAAACCTGATCTCTCTAGGACATTCAGAAGCCAAGTTATAAGCCCACAAATGTGTAACTGGACTACTTCTTTAAATTGACACCAGATCCAGTGACCTTTGGGACATGGTTTGACCCCCTTAGGAAAGTTCTATCATCATGAAACGTTCAGATCACTTACAACTCAATAGATTCTACCTTCCTGTAACGTTTCAGCCTGATTGGACCTTGTTTTCACACAAATGAACCCAGAATGATGTGAAATTGTGCTTCGTGCAACATAATTCTGGGTGCCATTTAAAAACCATAAGTGCTAATGACTCCATTCCTTTTTGTGGTTGTAGGGGCTGTTGATTGGAGTATACTAAAACAAACCTGATCTCTCTAGGACATTCAGAAGCCAAGTTATAAGCCCACAAATGTGTAACTGGACTACTTTTTTAGACACCAGATCCGGTGACCTTTGGGACATGGTTTGACCCCCTTAGGAAAGTGCTATCATCATGAAACGTTCAGATCACTTAAAACTCAATAGATTCTACCTTCCTGTAATATTTCAGCCTGATTGGACCTTGTTTTCACACAAATGAACCCAGAATGATGTGAAATTGTGCTTCGTGCAACATAATTCTGGGTGCCATTTAAAAACCATAAGTGCTAATGTCTCCATTCCTTTTTGTGGTTCTAGGGGCTGTTGATTGGAGTACACTAAAACAAACCTGATCACTCTAGGACATTCAGAAGCCAAGTTATAAGCCCACAAATGTGTAACTGGACTACTTCTTTAAATTGACACCAGATCCGGTGACCTTTGGGACATGGTTTGACCCCCTTAGGAAAGTGCTATCATCATGAAACGTTCAGATCACTTACAACTCAATAGATTCTACCTTCCTGTAACGTTTCAGCCTGATTGGACCTTGTTTTCACACAAATGGACCCAGAATGATGTGAAATAGTGCTTCGTGCAACATAATTCTGGGTGCCATTTACAAACCATAAGTGCTAATGACTCCATTCCTTTTTGTGGTTGTAGGGGCTGTTGATTGGAGTACACTACAATAAACCTTATCTCTCTAGGACATTCAGAAGCCAAGTTATAAGCCCACAAATGTGTAACTGGACTACTTCTTTAAATTGACACCAGATCCGGTGACCTTTGGGACATGGTTTGACCCCCTTAGGAAAGTGCTATCATCATTAAACGTTCAGATCACTTACAACTCAATAGATTCTACCTTCCTGTAACATTTCAGCCTGATTGGACCTTGTTTTCACACAAATGAACCCAGAATGATGTGAAATTGTGCTTCGTGCAAAATAATTCTGGGTGCCATTTACAAACCATAAATGCTAATGACTCCATTCCTTTTTGTGGTTGTAGGGGCTGTTGATTGGAGTACACTAAAACAAACCTAACCTCTCTAGGACATTCAGAAGCCAACTTATAAGCCCACAAAGGTGTAACTGGACTACTTCTTTAAAGTGACACTTGGCCCGGTGACCTTTGGGACATGGTTTGACCCCCTATAGGAATGTGCGATCATCTTGAAACGTTCAGATCACTTACAACTCAATAGATTCTACCTTCTTGTAGCGTTTCAGCCGGATTGGACCTTGTTTTCACACAAATTGACCCAGAATGATGTGAAATTGTGCTTCGTGCAACATAATTCTGGGTGCCACTTACAAACCATAAGTGCTAATGACTCCATTCCTTTTTGTGGTTGTAGGGGCTGTTGATTGGAGTACATTAAAACAAACCTGATCTCTCTAGGACATTCAGAAGCCAAGTTATAAGCCCACAAATGTGTAACTGGACTACTTCTTTAAATTGACACCAGATCCAGTGACCTTTGGGACATGGTTTGACCCCCTTAGGAAAGTTCTATCATCATGAAACGTTCAGATCACTTACAACTCAATAGATTCTACCTTCCTGTAACGTTTCAGCCTGATTGGACCTTGTTTTCACACAAACGGACCCAGAATGATGTGAAATCGTGCTTCGTGCAACATAATTCTGGGTGCCATTTACAAACCATAAGTGCTAATGACTCCATTCCTTTTTGTGGTTGTAGGGGCTGTTGATTGGAGTACACTAAAACAAACCTAACCTCTATAGGACATTCAGAAGCCAAGTTATAAGCCCACAAAGGTGTAACTGGACTACTTCTTTAAAGTGACACCAGGCCCAGTGACCTTTGGGACATGGTTTTACCCCCTATAGGAATGTGCGATCATCTTGAAATGTTCAGATCACTTACAACTCAATAGATTCTACCTTCTTGTAGCGTTTCAGCCTGATTGGACCTTGTTTTCACACAAATGGACCCAGAATGATGTGAAATTGTGCTTCGTGCAACATAATTCTGGGTGCCATTTACAAACCATAAGTGCTAATGACTCCATTCCTTTTTGTGGTTGTAGGGGCTGTTGATTGGAGTACACTAAAACAAACCTGATCTCTCTAGGACATTCAGAAGCCAAGTTATAAGCCCACAAATGTGTAACTGGACTACTTCTTTAAATTGACACCAGATCCGGTGATCTTTGGGACATGGTTTGACCCCCTTAGGAAAGTGCTATCATCATGAAACGTTCAGATCACTTACAACTCAGTAGATTCTACCTTCCTGTAACGTTTCAGCCTGATTGGACCTTGTTTTCACACAAATGAACCCAGAATGATGTGAAATTGTGCTTCGTGCAACATAATTCTGGGTGCCATTTAAAAACCATAAGTGCTAATGTCTCCATTCCTTTTTGTGGTTGTAAGGGCTGTTGATTGGAGTACACTAAAGCAAACCTGATCGCTCTAGGACATTCAGAAGCCAAGTTATAAGCCCACAAATGTGTAACTGGACTACTTCTTTAAATTGACACCAGATCCGGTGACCTTTGGGACATGGTTTGACCCCCTTAGGAAAGTGCTATCATCATGAAATGTTCAGATCACTTACAACTCAATAGATTCTACCTTCCTGTAACGTTTCAGCCTGATTGTACCTTGTTTTCACACAAATGAACCCAGAATGATGTGAAATTGTGCTTCGTGCAACATAATTCTGGGTGCCATTTAAAAACCATAAGTGCTAATGACTCCATTCCTTTTTGTGGTTGTAGGGGCTGTTGATTGGAGTATACTAAAACAAACCTGATCTCTCTAGGACATTCAGAAGCCAAGTTATAAGCCCACAAATGTGTAACTGGACTACTTCTTTAGACACCAGATCCAATGACCTTTGGGACATGGTTTGACCCCCTTAGGGAAGTGCTATCATCATGAAACGTTCAGATCACTTACAACTCAATATATTCTACCTTCCTGTAACGTTTCAGCCTGATTGGACCTTGTTTTCACACAAATGAACCCAGAATGATGTGAAATTGTGCTTCGTGCAACATAATTCTGGGTGCCATTTAAAAACCATAAGTGCTAATGACTCCATTCCTTTTTGTGGTTGTAGGGGCTGTTGATTGGAGTATACTAAAACAAACCTGATCTCTCTAGGACATTCAGAAGCCAAGTTATAAGCCCACAAATGTGTAACTGGACTACTTTTTTAGACACCAGATCCGGTGACCTTTGGGACATGGTTTGACCCCCTTAGGAAAGTGCTATCATCATGAAACGTTCAGATCACTTAAAACTCAATAGATTCTACCTTCCTGTAATATTTCAGCCTGATTGGACCTTGTTTTCACACAAATGAACCCAGAATGATGTGAAATTGTGCTTCGTGCAACATAATTCTGGGTGCCATTTAAAAACCATAAGTGCTAATGTCTCCATTCCTTTTTGTGGTTCTAGGGGCTGTTGATTGGAGTACACTAAAACAAACCTGATCACTCTAGGACATTCAGAAGCCAAGTTATAAGCCCACAAATGTGTAACTGGACTACTTCTTTAAATTGACACCAGATCCGGTGACCTTTGGGACATGGTTTGACCCCCTTAGGAAAGTGCTATCATCATGAAACGTTCAGATCACTTACAACTCAATAGATTCTACCTTCCTGTAACGTTTCAGCCTGATTGGACCTTGTTTTCACACAAATGGACCCAGAATGATGTGAAATAGTGCTTCGTGCAACATAATTCTGGGTGCCATTTACAAACCATAAGTGCTAATGACTCCATTCCTTTTTGTGGTTGTAGGGGCTGTTGATTGGAGTACACTACAATAAACCTTATCTCTCTAGGACATTCAGAAGCCAAGTTATAAGCCCACAAATGTGTAACTGGACTACTTTTTTAAATTGACACCAGATCCGGTGACCTTTGGGACATGGTTTGACCCCCTTAGGAAAGTGCTATCATCATTAAATGTTCAGATCACTTACAACTCAATAGATTCTACCTTCCTGTAACGTTTCAGCCTGATTGGACCTTGTTTTCACACAAATGAACCCAGAATGATGTGAAATTGTGTTTCGTGCAACATAATTCTGGGTGCCATTTAAAAACCATAAGTGCTAATGACTCCATTCCTTTTTGTGGTTGTAGGGGCTGTTGATTGGAGTATACTAAAACAAACCTGATCTCTCTAGGACATTCAGAAGCCACGTTATAAGCCCACAAATGTGTAACTGGACTACTTCTTTAAATTGACACCAGAT
Organism: Nothobranchius furzeri; assembly: GCF_043380555.1. Taxonomy (NCBI): domain Eukaryota; kingdom Metazoa; phylum Chordata; class Actinopteri; order Cyprinodontiformes; family Nothobranchiidae; genus Nothobranchius; species Nothobranchius furzeri. The sequence continues at coordinate 30,373,541 of NC_091744.1, read as the reverse complement.
CCGGTGACCTTTGGGACATGGTTTGACCCCCTTAGGAAAGTGCTATCATCATGAAATGTTCAGATCACTTACAACTCAATAGATTCTAACTTCCTGTAACGTTTCAGCCTGATTGGACCTTGTTTTCACACAAATGAACCCAGAATGATGAGAAAGTGTGCTTCGTGCAACATAATTCTGGGTGCCATTTAAAAACCATAAGTGCTAATGACTCCATTACTCTTTGGGGTAATGGGGGCTGTTAACTGGAGTACTCTAAAACAAACCTGACCTCTCTAGGATATTCAGAAGCCAAGTTATAAGCCCACAAAGGTGTAACTGGACTACTTCTTTAAATTGACACCAGATCCGGTGATCTTTGGGACATGGTTTGACCCCCTTAGGAAAGTGCTATCATCATGAAATGTTCAGATCACTTACAACTCAATAGATTCTACCTTCCTGTAATGTTTCAGCCTGATTGTACCTTGTTTTCACACAAATGAACCCAGAATGATGTGAAATTGTGCTTCGTGCAACATAATTCTGGGTGCCATTTAAAAACCATAAGTGCTAATGACTCCATTCCTTTTTGTGGTTGTAGGGGCTGTTGATTGGAGTATACTAAAACAAACCTGATCTCTCTAGGACATTCAGAAGCCAAGTTATAAGCCCACAAATGTGTAACTGGACTACTTCTTTAGACACCAGATCCAATGACCTTTGGGACATGGTTTGACCCCCTTAGGGAAGTGCTATCATCATGAAACGTTCAGATCACTTACAACTTAATAGATTCTACCTTCCTGTAATGTTTCAGCCTGATTGGACCTTGTTTTCACACAAATGGACCCAGAATGATGTGAAATTGTGCTTCGTGCAACATAATTCTGGGTGCCATTTACAAACCATAAGTGCTAATGACTCCATTCCTTTTTGTGGTTGTAGGGGCTGTTGATTGGAGTACACTAAAACAAACCTGATCTCTCTAGGACATTCAGAAGCCAAGTTATAAGCCCACAAATGTGTAACTGGACTACTTCTTTAAATTCACACCAGATCCGGTGACCTTTGGGACATGGTTTGACCCCCTTAGGAAAGTGCTATCATCATGAAACGTTCAGATCACTTACAACTCAATATATTCTACCTTCCTGTAACGTTTCAGCCTGATTGGACCTTGTTTTCACACAAATGAACCCAGAATGATGTGAAATTGTGCTTCGTGCAACATAATTCTGGGTGCCATTTAAAAACCATAAGTGCTAATGACTCCATTCCTTTTTGTGGTTGTAGGGGCTGTTGATTGGAGTATACTAAAACAAACCTGATCTCTCTAGGACATTCAGAAGCCAAGTTATAAGCCCACAAATGTGTAACTGGACTACTTTTTTAGACACCAGATCCGGTGACCTTTGGGACATGGTTTGACCCCCTTAGGAAAGTGCTATCATCATGAAACGTTCAGATCTCTTAAAACTCAATAGATTCTACCTTCCTGTAATATTTCAGCCTGATTGGACCTTGTTTTCACACAAATGGACCCAGAATGATGTGAAATTGTGCTTCGTGCAACATAATTCTGGGTGCCATTTACAAACCATAAGTGCTAATGACTCCATTCCTTTTTGTGGTTCTAGGGGCTGTTGATTGGAGTACACTAAAACAAACCTGATCACTCTAGGACATTCAGAAGCCAAGTTATAAGCCCACAAATGTGTAACTGGACTACTTCTTTAAATTGACACCAGATCCGGTGACCTTTGGGACATGGTTTGACCCCCTTAGGAAAGTGCTATCATCATGAAACGTTCAGATCACTTACAACTCAATAGATTCTACCTTCCTGTAACGTTTCAGCCTGATTGGACCTTGTTTTCACACAAATGGACCCAGAATGATGTGAAATAGTGCTTCGTGCAACATAATTCTGGGTGCCATTTACAAACCATAAGTGCTAATGACTCCATTCCTTTTTGTGGTTGTAGGGGCTGTTGATTGGAGTACACTACAATAAACCTGATCTCTCTAGGACATTCAGAAGCCAAGTTATAAGCCCACAAATGTGTAACTGGACTACTTCTTTAAATTGACACCAGATCCGGTGACGTTTGGGACATGGTTTGACCCCCTTAGGAAAGTGCTATCATCATTAAACGTTCAGATCACTTACAACTCAATAGATTCTACCTTCCTGTAACGTTTCAGCCTGATTGGACCTTGTTTTCACACAAATGAACCCAGAATGATGTGAGATTGTGTTTCGTGCAACATAATTCTGGGTGCCATTTAAAAACCATAAGTGCTAATGACTCCATTCCTTTTTGTGGTTGTAGGGGCTGTTGATTGGAGTATACTAAAACAAACCTGATCTCTCTAGGACATTCAGAAGCCACGTTATAAGCCCACAAATGTGTAACTGGACTACTTCTTTAAATTGACACCAGATCCGGTGACCTTTGGGACATGGTTAGACCCCCTTAGGAAAGTGCTATCATCATGAAATGTTCAAATCACTTACAACTCAATAGATTCTAACTTCCTGTAACGTTTCAGCCTGATTGGACCTTGTTTTCACACAAATGAACCCAGAATGATGAGAAAATGTGCTTCGTGCAACATAATTCTGGGTGCCATTTAAAAACCATAAGTGCTAATGACTCCATTACTCTTTGGGGTAATGGGGGCTGTTAACTGGAGTACTCTAAAACAAACCTGACCTCTCTAGGATATTCAGAAGCCAAGTTATAAGCCCACAAAGGTGTAACTGGACTACTTCTTTAAATTGACACCAGATCCGGTGATCTTTGGGACATGGTTTGACCCCCTTAGGAAAGTGCTATCATCATGAAACGTTCAGATCACTTACAACTCAATAGATTCTAACGTCCTGTAACGTTTCAGCCTGATTGGACCTTGTTTTCACACAAATGAACCCAGAATGATGTGAAATTGTGCTTCGTGCAACATAATTCTGGGTGCCATTTACAAACCATAAGTGCTAATGACTCCATTCCTTTTTGTGGTTGTAGGGGCTGTTGATTGGAGTACACTAAAACAAACCTGATCTCTCTAGGACATTCAGAAGCCAAGTTATAAGCCCACAAATGTGTAACTGGACTACTTCTTTAAATTGACACCAGATCCGGTGATCTTTGGGACATGTTTTGACCCCCTTAGGAAAGTGCTATCATCATGAAACGTTCAGATCACTTACAACTCAGTAGATTCTACCTTCCTGTAACGTTTCAGCCTGATTGGACATTGTTTTCACACAAATGAACCCAGAATGATGTGAAATTGTGCTTCGTGCAACATAATTCTGGGTGCCATTTAAAAACCATAAGTGCTAATGACTCCATTCCTTTTTGTGGTTGTAGGGGCTGTTGATTGGAGTATACTAAAACAAACCTGATCTCTCTAGGACATTCAGAAGCCACGTTTTAAGCCCACAAATGTGTAACTGGACTACTTCTTTAAATTGACACCAGATCCGGTGACCTTTGGGACATGGTTTGACCCCCTTAGGAAAGTGCTATCATCATGAAATGTTCAGATCACTTACAACTGAATAGATTCCAACTTCCTGTAACGTTTCAGCCTGATTGGACCTTGTTTTCACACAAATGAACCCAGAATGATGTGAAAGTGTGCTTCGTGCAACATAATTCTGGGTGCCATTTAAAAACCATAAGTGCTAATGACTCCATTCCTCTTTGGGGTAATGGGGGCTGTTAACTGGAGTACTCTAAAACAAACCTGACCTCTCTAGGATATTCAGAAGCCAAGTTATAAGCCCACAAAGGTGTAACTGGACTACTTCTTTAAATTGACACCAGATCCGGTGATCTTTGGGACATGGTTTGACCCCCTTAGGAAAGTGCTATCATCATGAAACGTTCAGATCACTTACAACTCAGTAGATTCTACCTTCCTGTAACGTTTCAGCCTGATTGGACTTTGTTTTCACACAAATGAACCCAGAATGATGTGAAATTGTGCTTTGTGCAACATAATTCTGGGTGCCATTTAAAAACCATAAGTGCTAATGACTCCATTCCTTTTTGTGGTTGTAGGGGCTGTTGATTGGAGTACACTAAAACAAACCTGATCTCTCTAGGACATTCAGAAGCCAAGTTATAAGCCCACTAATGTGTAACTGGACTAATTCTTTAAAGTGACACCAGATCCGGTGACCATTGCGACATGGTTTGACCCCCTTAGGAAAGTGCGATCATCATGAAACGTTCAGATCACTTACAACTCAATAGATTCTACCTTCCTGTAACGTTTCTGCCTGATTGGACCTTGTTTTCACACAAATGAACCCAGAATGATGTGAAATTGTGCTTCGTGCAACATAATTCTGGGTGCCATTTACAAACCATAAGTGCTAATGACTCCAATCCTTTTTGTGGTTGTAGGGGCTGTTGATTGGAGTACATTAAAACAAACCTGATCTCTCTAGGACATTCAGAAGCCAAGTTATAAGCCTACAAAGATGTAACTGGACTACTTCTTTAAAGTGACAACAGGCCCGGTGACCTTTGGGACATGGTTTTACCCCCTATAGGAATGTGCGATCATCTTGAAACGTTCAGATCACTTACAACTCAATAGATTCTAACTTCCTGTAACGTTTCAGCCAGATTGGACCTTGTTTTCACACAAATGGACCCAGAATGATGTGAAATTGTGCTTCGTGCAACATAATTCTGGGTGTCATTTAAGAACCATAAGTGCTAATGACTCCATTCCTTTTTGTGGTTGTAGGGGCTGTTGATTGGAGTACACTAAAACAACCCTGATCTCTCTAGGACATTCAGAAGCCAAGTTATAAGCCCACAAAGGTGTAACTGGACTACTTCTTGAAAGTGACACCAGGCCCAGTGACCTTTGGGACATGGTTTGACCCCCTATAGGACAGTGCTATCATCATGAAACGTTCAGATCACTTACAACTCAATAGATTCTACCTTCCTGTAACGTTTCTGCCTGATTGGACCTTGTTTTCACACAAATGAACCCAGAATGATGTGAAATTGTGCTTCGTGCAACATAATTCTGGGTGCCATTTACAAACCATAAGTGCTAATGACTCCATTCCTTTTTGTGGTTGTAGGGGCTGTTGATTGGAGTACAGTAAAACAAACCTGATCTCTCTAGGACATTCAGAAGCCAAGTTATAAGCCCACAAATGTGTAACTGGACTACTACTTTAAATTGACACCAGATCCGGTGACATTTGGGACATGGTTTGACCCCCTTAGAAAAATGCTATCATCATGAAACGTTCAGATCACTTACAACTCAATAGATTCTACCTTCCTGTAACGTTTCAGCCTGATTGCACCTTGTTTTCACACAAATGAACCCAGAATGATGTGAAATTGTGCTTCGTGCAACATAATTCTAGGTGCCATTTAAAAACCATAAGTGCTAATGACTCCATTCCTTTTTGTGGTTGTAGGGGCTGTTGATTGGAGTATACTAAAACAAACCTGATCTCTCTAGGACATTCAGAAGCCAAGTTATAAGCCCACAAATGTGTAACTGGACTACTTCTTTAAATTGACACCAGATCCGGTGACCTTTGGGACATGGTTTGACACCCTTAGGAAAGTGCTATCATCATGAAATGTTCAGATCACTTACAACTCAATAGATTCTACCTTCCTGTAACGTTTCTGCCTGATTGGACCTTGTTTTCACACAAATGAACCCAGAATGATGTGAAACTGTGCTTCGTGCAACATAATTCTGGGTGCCATTTACAAACCATAAGTGCTAATGACTCCATTCCTTTTTGTGGTTGTAGGGGCTGTTGATTGGAGTACACTAAAACAAACCTGACCTCTCTAGGACATTCAGAAGCCAAGTTATAAGCCCACAAAGGTGTAACTGGACTACTTCTTTAATGTGACACCAGGCCCGGTGACCTTTGGGACATGGTTTGACCCCCTATAGGAATGTGCGATCATCATGAAACGTTCAGATCACTTACAACTCAATAGATTCTACCTTCTTGTAACGTTTCAGCCTGATTGGACCTTGTTTTCACACAAATGAACCCAGAATGATGTGAAATTGTGCTTCGTGCAACATAATTCTGGGTGCCATTTACAAACCATAAGTGCTAATGACTCCATTCCTTTTTGTGGTTGTAGGGGCTGTTGATTGGAGTACACTAAAACAAACCTAACCTCTCTAGGACATTCAGAAGCCAAGTTATAAGCCCACAAAGATGTAACTATACTACTTCTTTAAAGTGACACCAGGCCCGGTGACCTTTGGGACATGGGTTCACCCCCTATAGGAATGTGCGATCATCTTGAAACGTTCAGATCACTTACAACTCAATAGATTCCACCTTCTTGTAGCGTTTCAGCCTGATTGGACCTTGTTTTCACACAAATGGACCCAGAATGAAGTGAAATTGTGCTTCGTGCAACATAATTCTGGGTGCCATTTACAAACCATAAGTGCTAATGACTTCATTCCTTTTTGTGGTTGTAGGGGCTGTTGATTGGAGTACACTAAAACAAACCTAACCTCTCTAGGACATTCAGAAGCCAAGTTATAAGCCCACAAAGATGTAACTGGACTACTTCTTTAAAGTGACACCAGGCCCGGTGACCTTTGGGACATGGTTTTACCCCCTATAGGAATGTGCGATCATCTTGAAACATTCAGATCACTTACAACTCAATAGATTCTACCTTCTTGTAGCGTCTCAGCCTGATTGGATCTTGTTTTCACACAAATGGACCCAGAATGAAGTGAAATTGTGCTTCGTGCAACATAATTCTGGGTGCCATTTACAAACCATAAGTGCTAATGACTCCATTCCTTTTTGTGGTTGTAGGGGCTGTTGATTGGAGTACACTAAAACAAACCTGATCTCTCTAGGACATTCAGAAGCCAAGTTATAAGCCCACAAATGTGTAACTGGACTACTTCTTTAAATTGACACCAGATCCGGTGACCTTTGGGACATGGTTTGACCCCCTTAGAAAAGTGCTATCATCATGAAATGTTCAGATCACTTACAACTCAATAGATTCTACCTTCCTGTAACGTTTCAGCCTGATTGGACCTTGTTTTCACACAAATGAACCAAGAATGATGTGAAATTGTGCTTCGTGCAACATAATTCTGGGTGCCATTTACAAACCATAAGTGCTAATGACTCCATTCCTTTTTGTGGTTGTAGGGGCTGTTGATTGGAGTACATTAAAACAAACCTGATCTCTCTAGGACATTCAGAAGCCAAGTTATAAGCCCACAAATGTGTAACTGGACTACTTCTTTAAAGTGACACCAGGCCCGGTGACCTTTGGGACATGGTTTGACCCCCTATAGGAATGTGCGATCATCTTGAAACGTTCAGATCACTTACAACTCAATAGATTCTACCTTCTTGTAGCGTTTCAGCCTGATTGGACCTTGTTTTCACACAAATGGACCCAGAATGATGTGAAATTGTGATTCGTGCAACATAATTCTGGGTGCCATTTACAAACCATAAGTGCTAATGACTCCATTCCTTTTTGTGGTTGTAGGGGTTGTTGATTGGATTACACTAAAACAAACCTGACCTCTCTAGGACATTCAGAAGCCAAGTTATAAGCCCACAAAGGTGTAACTGGACTACTTCTTTAAAGTGACACCAGGCCCGGTGACCTTTGGGACATGGTTTGACCCCCTATAGGAATGTGCGATCATCATGAAACGTTCAGATGACTTAAAACTCAATAGATTCTACCTTCTTGTAACGTTTCAGCCTGATTGGACCTTGTTTTCACACAAATGGACCCAGAATGATGTGAAATTGTGCTTCGTGCAACATAATTCTGGGTGCAATTTACAAACCATAAGTGCTAATGACTCCATTCCTTTTTGTGGTTGTAGGGGCTGTTGATTGGAGTACACTAAAACAAACCTGATCTCTCTAGGACATTCAGAAGCCAAGTTATAAGCCCACAAATGTGTAACTGGACTACTTCTTTAAAGTGACACCAGGCCCGTTGACCTTTGGGACATGGTTTGACCCCCTATAGGAATGTGCGATCATCATGAAACGTTCAGATCACTTACAACTCAATAGATTCTACCTTCTTGTAACGTTTCAGCCTGATTGGACCTTGTTTTCACACAAATGGACCCAGAATGAAGTGAAATTGTGCTTCGTGCAACATAACTCTGGGTGCCATTTACAAACCATAAGTGCTAATAACTCCATTCCTTTTTGTGGTTGTAGGGGCTGTTGATTGGAGTACACTAAAACAAACCTGATATCTCTAGGACATTCAGAAGCCAAGTTATAAGCCCACAAATGTGTAACTGGACTACTTCTTTAAATTGACACCAGATCCGGTGACCTTTGGGACATGGTTTGACCCCCTCAGGAAAGTGCTATCATCATGAAACGTTCAGATCACTTACAACTCAATAGATTCTACCTTCTTGTAACATTTCAGCCTGATTGGACCTTGTTTTCACACAAATGGACCCAGAATGATGTGAAATTGTGCTTCGTGCAACATAATTCTGGGTGCCATTTACAAACCATAAGTGCTAATGACTCCATTCCTTTTTGTGGTTGTAGGGGCTGTTGATTGGAGTACACTAAAACAAACCTAACCTCTCTAGGACTTTCAGAAGCCAAGTTATAAGCCCACAAAGATGTAACTGGACTACTTCTTTAAAGTGACACCAGGCCCGGTGACCTTTGGGACATGGTTTTTCCCCCTATAGGAATGTGCGATCATCTTGAAACGTTCAGATCACTTACAACTCAATAGATTCTACCTTCTTGTAGCGTTTCAGCCTGATTGGACCTTGTTTTCACACAAATGGACCCAGAATGAAGTGAAATTGTGCTTCGTGCAACATAATTCTGGGTGCCATTTACAAACCATAAGTGCTAATGACTCCATTCCTTTTTGTGGTTGTAGGGGCTGTTGATTGGAGTACACTAAAACAAACCTGATCTCTCTAGGACATTCAGAAGCCAAGTTATAAGCCCACAAATGTGTAACTGGACTACTTCTTTAGACACCAGATCCAATGACCTTTGGGACATGGTTTGACCCCCTTAGGGAAGTGCTATCATCATGAAACGTTCAGATCACTTACAACTTAATAGATTCTACCTTCCTGTAATGTTTCAGCCTGATTGGACCTTGTTTTCACACAAATGGACCCAGAATGATGTGAAATTGTGCTTCGTGCAACATAATTCTGGGTGCCATTTACAAACCATAAGTGCTAATGACTCCATTCCTTTTTGTGGTTGTAGGGGCTGTTGATTGGAGTACACTAAAACAAACCTGATCTCTCTAGGACATTCAGAAGCCAAGTTATAAGCCCACAAATGTGTAACTGGACTACTTCTTTAAATTCACACCAGATCCGGTGACCTTTGGGACATGGTTTGACCCCCTTAGGAAAGTGCTATCATCATGAAACGTTCAGATCACTTACAACTCAATATATTCTACCTTCCTGTAACGTTTCAGCCTGATTGGACCTTGTTTTCACACAAATGAACCCAGAATGATGTGAAATTGTGCTTCGTGCAACATAATTCTGGGTGCCATTTAAAAACCATAAGTGCTAATGACTCCATTCCGTTTTGTGGTTGTAGGGGCTGTTGATTGGAGTATACTAAAACAAACCTGATCTCTCTAGGACATTCAGAAGCCAAGTTATAAGCCCACAAATGTGTAACTGGACTACTTTTTTAGACACCAGATCCGGTGACCTTTGGGACATGGTTTGACCCCCTTAGGAAAGTGCTATCATCATGAAACGTTCAGATCACTTAAAACTCAATAGATTCTACCTTCCTGTAATATTTCAGCCTGACTGGACCTTGTTTTCACACAAATGAACCCAGAATGATGTGAAATTGTGCTTCGTGCAACATAATTCTGGGTGCCATTTAAAAACCATAAGTGCTAATGTCTCCATTCCTTTTTGTGGTTCTAGGGGCTATTGATTGGAGTACACTAAAACAAACCTGATCACTCTAGGACATTCAGAAGCCAAGTTATAAGCCCACAAATGTGTAACTGGACTACTTCTTTAAATTGACACCAGATCCGGTGACCTTTGGGACATGGTTTGACCCCCTTAGGAAAGTGCTATCATCATGAAACGTTCAGATCACTTACAACTCAATAGATTCTACCTTCCTGTAACGTTTCAGCCTGATTGGACCTTGTTTTCACACAAATGGACCCAGAATGATGTGAAATAGTGCTTCGTGCAACATAATTCTGGGTGCCATTTACAAACCATAAGTGCTAATGACTCCATTCCTTTTTGTGGTTGTAGGGGCTGTTGATTGGAGTACACTACAATAAACCTTATCTCTCTAGGACATTCAGAAGCCAAGTAATAAGCCCACAAATGTGTAACTGGACTACTTTTTTAAATTGACACCAGATCCGGTGACCTTTGGGACATGGTTTGACCCCCTTAGGAAAGTGCTATCATCATTAAACGTTCAGATCACTTACAACTCAATAGATTCTACCTTCCTGTAACGTTTCAGCCTGATTGGACCTTGTTTTCACACAAATGAACCCAGAATGATGTGAAATTGTGTTTCGTGCAACATAATTCTGGGTGCCATTTAAAAACCATAAGTGCTAATGACTCCATTCCTTTTTGTGGTTGTAGGGGCTGTTGATTGGAGTATACTAAAACAAACCTGATCTCTCTAGGACATTCAGAAGCCACGTTATAAGCCCACAAATGTGTAACTGGACTACTTCTTTAAATTGACACCAGATCCGGTGACCTTTGGGACATGGTTTGACCCCCTTAGGAAAGTGCTATCATCATGAAATGTTCAGATCACTTACAACTCAATAGATTCTAACTATCTGTAACGTTTCAGCCTGATTGGACCTTGTTTTCACACAAATGAACCCAGAATGATGAGAAAGTGTGCTTCGTGCAACATAATTCTGGGTGCCATTTAAAAACCATAAGTGCTAATGACTCCATTACTCTTTGGGGTAATGGGGGCTGTTAACTGGAGTACTCTAAAACAAACCTGACCTCTCTAGGATATTCAGAAGCCAAGTTATAAGCCCACAAAGGTGTAACTGGACTACTTCTTTAAATTGACACCAGATCCGGTGATCTTTGGGACATGGTTTGACCCCCTTAGGAAAGTGCTATCATCATGAAATGTTCAGATCACTTACAACTCAATAGATTCTACCTTCCTGTAATGTTTCAGCCTGATTGTACCTTGTTTTCACACAAATGAACCCAGAATGATGTGAAATTGTGCTTCGTGCAACATAATTCTGGGTGCCATTTAAAAACCATAAGTGCTAATGACTCCATTCCTTTTTGTGGTTGTAGGGGCTGTTGATTGGAGTATACTAAAACAAACCTGATCTCTCTAGGACATTCAGAAGCCAAGTTATAAGCCCACAAATGTGTAACTGGACTACTTTAGACACCAGATCCAATGACATTTGGGACATGGTTTGACCCCCTTAGGGAAGTGCTATCATCATGAAACGTTCAGATCCCTTACAACTTAATAGATTCTACCTTCCTGTAATGTTTCAGCCTGATTGGACCTTGTTTTCACACAAATGGACCCAGAATGATGTGAAATTGTGCTTCGTGCAACATAATTCTGGGTGCCATTTACAAACCATAAGTGCTAATGACTCCATTCCTTTTTGTGGTTGTAGGGGCTGTTGATTGGAGTACACTAAAACAAACCTGATCTCTCTAGGACATTCAGAAGCCAAGTTATAAGCCCACAAATGTGTAACTGGACTACTTCTTTAAATTCACACCAGATCCGGTGACCTTTGGGACATGGTTTGACCCCCTTAGGAAAGTGCTATCATCATGAAACGTTCAGATCACTTACAACTCAATATATTCTACCTTCCTGTAACGTTTCAGCCTGATTGGACCTTGTTTTCACACAAATGAACCCAGAATGATGTGAAATTGTGCTTCGTGCAACATAATTCTGGGTGCCATTTAAAAACCATAAGTGCTAATGACTCCATTCCTTTTTGTGGTTGTAGGGGCTGTTGATTGGAGTATACTAAAACAAACCTGATCTCTCTAGGACATTCAGAAGCCAAGTTATAAGCCCACAAATGTGTAACTGGACTACTTTTTTAGACACCAGATCCGGTGACCTTTGGGACATGGTTTGACCCCCTTAGGAAAGTGCTATCATCATGAAACGTTCAGATCACTTACAACTCAATAGATTCTACCTTCCTGTAACGTTTCAGCCTGATTGGACCTTGTTTTCACACAAATGGACCCAGAATGATGTGAAATAGTGCTTCGTGCAACATAATTCTGGGTGCCATTTACAAACCATAAGTGCTAATGACTCCATTCCTTTTTGTGGTTGTAGGGGCTGTTGATTGGAGTACATTAAAACAAACCTGATCTCTCTAGGACATTCAGAAGCCAAGTTATAAGCCCACAAATGTGTAACTGGACTACTTCTTTAAAGTGACACCAGGCCCGGTGACCTTTCGGACATGGTTTGACCCCCTATAGGAATGTGCGATCATCTTGAAACGTTCAGATCACTTACAACTCAATAGATTCTACCTTCTTGTAGCGTTTCAGCCTGATTGGACCTTGTTTTCACACAAATGGACCCAGAATGATGTGAAATTGTGATTCGTGCAACATAATTCTGGGTGCCATTTACAAACCATAAGTGCTAATGACTCCATTCCTTTTTGTGGTTGTAGGGGTTGTTGATTGGAGTACACATAAACAAACCTGACCTCTCTAGGACATTCAGAAGCCAAGTTATAAGCCCACAAAGGTGTAACTGGACTACTTCTTTAAAGTGACACCAGGCCCGGTGACCTTTGGGACATGGTTTGACCCCCTATAGGAATGTGCGATCATCATGAAACGTTCAGATGACTTAAAACTCAATAGATTCTACCTTCTTGTAACGTTTCAGCCTGATTGGACCTTGTTTTCACACAAATGGACCCAGAATGATGTGAAATTGTGCTTCGTGCAACATAATTCTGGGTGCCATTTACAAACCATAAGTGCTAATGACTCCATTCCTTTTTGTGGTTGTAGGGGCTGTTGATTGGAGTACACTAAAACAAACCTGATCTCTCTAGGACATTCAGAAGCCAAGTTATAAGCCCACAAATGTGTAACTGGACTACTTCTTTAAAGTGACACCAGGCCCGGTGACCTTTGGGACATGGTTTGACCCCCTATAGGAATGTGCGATCATCATGAAACGTTCAGATCACTTACAACTCAATAGATTCTACCTTCTTGTAACGTTTCAGCCTGATTGGACCTTGTTTTCACACAAATGGACCCAGAATGAAGTGAAATTGTGCTTCGTGCAACATAACTCTGGGTGCCATTTACAAACCATAAGTGCTAATAACTCCATTCCTTTTTGTGGTTGTAGGGGCTGTTGATTGGAGTACACTAAAACAAACCTGATATCTCTAGGACATTCAGAAGCCAAGTTATAAGCCCACAAATGTGTAACTGGACTACTTCTTTAAATTGACACCAGATCCGGTGACCTTTGGGACATGGTTTGACCCCCTCAGGAAAGTGCTATCATCATGAAACGTTCAGATCACTTACAACTCAATAGATTCTACCTTCTTGTAACATTTCAGCCTGATTGGACCTTGTTTTCACACAAATGGACCCAGAATGATGTGAAATTGTGCTTCGTGCAACATAATTCTGGGTGCCATTTACAAACCATAAGTGCTAATGACTCCATTCCTTTTTGTGGTTGTAGGGGCTGTTGATTGGAGTACACTAAAACAAACCTAACCTCTCTAGGACTTTCAGAAGCCAAGTTATAAGCCCACAAAGATGTAACTGGACTACTTCTTTAAAGTGACACCAGGCCCGGTGACCTTTGGGACATGGTTTTTCCCCCTATAGGAATGTGCGATCATCTTGAAACGTTCAGATCACTTACAACTCAATAGATTCTACCTTCTTGTAGCGTTTCAGCCTGATTGGACCTTGTTTTCACACAAATGGACCCAGAATGAAGTGAAATTGTGCTTCGTGCAACATAATTCTGGGTGCCATTTACAAACCATAAGTGCTAATGACTCCATTCCTTTTTGTGGTTGTAGGGGCTGTTGATTGGAGTACACTAAAACAAACCTGATCTCTCTAGGACATTCAGAAGCCAAGTTATAAGCCCACAAATGTGTAACTGGACTACTTCTTTAGACACCAGATCCAATGACCTTTGGGACATGGTTTGACCCCCTTAGGGAAGTGCTATCATCATGAAACGTTCAGATCACTTACAACTTAATAGATTCTACCTTCCTGTAATGTTTCAGCCTGATTGGACCTTGTTTTCACACAAATGGACCCAGAATGATGTGAAATTGTGCTTCGTGCAACATAATTCTGGGTGCCATTTACAAACCATAAGTGCTAATGACTCCATTCCTTTTTGTGGTTGTAGGGGCTGTTGATTGGAGTACACTAAAACAAACCTGATCTCTCTAGGACATTCAGAAGCCAAGTTATAAGCCCACAAATGTGTAACTGGACTACTTCTTTAAATTCACACCAGATCCGGTGACCTTTGGGACATGGTTTGACCCCCTTAGGAAAGTGCTATCATCATGAAACGTTCAGATCACTTACAACTCAATATATTCTACCTTCCTGTAACGTTTCAGCCTGATTGGACCTTGTTTTCACACAAATGAACCCAGAATGATGTGAAATTGTGCTTCGTGCAACATAATTCTGGGTGCCATTTAAAAACCAGAAGTGCTAATGACTCCATTCCGTTTTGTGGTTGTAGGGGCTGTTGATTGGAGTATACTAAAACAAACCTGATCTCTCTAGGACATTCAGAAGCCAAGTTATAAGCCCACAAATGTGTAACTGGACTACTTTTTTAGACACCAGATCCGGTGACCTTTGGGACATGGTTTGACCCCCTTAGGAAAGTGCTATCATCATGAAACGTTCAGATCACTTAAAACTCAATAGATTCTACCTTCCTGTAATATTTCAGCCTGACTGGACCTTGTTTTCACACAAATGAACCCAGAATGATGTGAAATTGTGCTTCGTGCAACATAATTCTGGGTGCCATTTAAAAACCATAAGTGCTAATGTCTCCATTCCTTTTTGTGGTTCTAGGGGCTATTGATTGGAGTACACTAAAACAAACCTGATATCTCTAGGACATTCAGAAGCCAAGTTATAAGCCCACAAATGTGTAACTGGACTACTTCTTTAAATTGACACCAGATCCGGTGACCTTTGGGACATGGTTTGACCCCCTTAGGAAAGTGCTATCATCATGAAACGTTCAGATCACTTACAACTCAATAGATTCTACCTTCCTGTAACGTTTCAGCCTGATTGGACCTTGTTTTCACACAAATGGACCCAGAATGATGTGAAATAGTGCTTCGTGCAACATAATTCTGGGTGCCATTTACAAACCATAAGTGCTAATGACTCCATTCCTTTTTGTGGTTGTAGGGGCTGTTGATTGGAGTACACTACAATAAACCTTATCTCTCTAGGACATTCAGAAGCCAAGTAATAAGCCCACAAATGTGTAACTGGACTACTTTTTTAAATTGACACCAGATCCGGTGACCTTTGGGACATGGTTTGACCCCCTTAGGAAAGTGCTATCATCATTAAACGTTCAGATCACTTACAACTCAATAGATTCTACCTTCCTGTAACGTTTCAGCCTGATTGGACCTTGTTTTCACACAAATGAACCCAGAATGATGTGAAATTGTGTTTCGTGCAACATAATTCTGGGTGCCATTTAAAAACCATAAGTGCTAATGACTCCATTCCTTTTTGTGGTTGTAGGGGCTGTTGATTGGAGTATACTAAAACAAACCTGATCTCTCTAGGACATTCAGAAGCCACGTTATAAGCCCACAAATGTGTAACTGGACTACTTCTTTAAATTGACACCAGATCCGGTGACCTTTGGGACATGGTTTGACCCCCTTAGGAAAGTGCTATCATCATGAAATGTTCAGATCACTTACAACTCAATAGATTCTAACTACCTGTAACGTTTCAGCCTGATTGGACCTTGTTTTCACACAAATGAACCCAGAATGATGAGAAAGTGTGCTTCGTGCAACATAATTCTGGGTGCCATTTAAAAACCATAAGTGCTAATGACTCCATTACTCTTTGGGGTAATGGGGGCTGTTAACTGGAGTACTCTAAAACAAACCTGACCTCTCTAGGATATTCAGAAGCCAAGTTATAAGCCCACAAATGTGTAACTGGACTACTTCTTTAAATTGACACCAGATCCGGTGATCTTTGGGACATGGTTTGACCCCCTTAGGAAAGTGCTATCATCATGAAATGTTCAGATCACTTACAACTCAATAGATTCTACCTTCCTGTAATGTTTCAGCCTGATTGTACCTTGTTTTCACACAAATGAACCCAGAATGATGTGAAATTGTGCTTCGTGCAACATAATTCTGGGTGCCATTTAAAAACCATAAGTGCTAATGACTCCATTCCTTTTTGTGGTTGTAGGGGCTGTTGATTGGAGTATACTAAAACAAACCTGATCTCTCTAGGACATTCAGAAGCCAAGTTATAAGCCCACAAATGTGTAACTGGACTACTTTAGACACCAGATCCAATGACATTTGGGACATGGTTTGACCCCCTTAGGGAAGTGCTATCATCATGAAACGTTCAGATCCCTTACAACTTAATAGATTCTACCTTCCTGTAATGTTTCAGCCTGATTGGACCTTGTTTTCACACAAATGGACCCAGAATGATGTGAAATTGTGCTTCGTGCAACATAATTCTGGGTGCCATTTACAAACCATAAGTGCTAATGACTCCATTCCTTTTTGTGGTTGTAGGGGCTGTTGATTGGAGTACACTAAAACAAACCTGATCTCTCTAGGACATTCAGAAGCCAAGTTATAAGCCCACAAATGTGTAACTGGACTACTTCTTTAAATTCACACCAGATCCGGTGACCTTTGGGACATGGTTTGACCCCCTTAGGAAAGTGCTATCATCATGAAACGTTCAGATCACTTACAACTCAATATATTCTACCTTCCTGTAACGTTTCAGCCTGATTGGACCTTGTTTTCACACAAATGAACCCAGAATGATGTGAAATTGTGCTTCGTGCAACATAATTCTGGGTGCCATTTAAAAACCATAAGTGCTAATGACTCCATTCCTTTTTGTGGTTGTAGGGGCTGTTGATTGGAGTATACTAAAACAAACCTGATCTCTCTAGGACATTCAGAAGCCAAGTTATAAGCCCACAAATGTGCAACTGGACTACTTTTTTAGACACCAGATCCGGTGACCTTTGGGACATGGTTTGACCCCCTTAGGAAAGTGCTATCATCATGAAACGTTCAGATCACTTACAACTCAATAGATTCTACCTTCCTGTAACGTTTCAGCCTGATTGGACCTTGTTTTCACACAAATGGACCCAGAATGATGTGAAATAGTGCTTCGTGCAACATAATTCTGGGTGCCATTTACAAACCATAAGTGCTAATGACTCCATTCCTTTTTGTGGTTGTAGGGGCTGTTGATTGGAGTACACTACAATAAACCTGATCTCTCTAGGACATTCAGAAGCCAAGTTATAAGCCCACAAATGTGTAACTGGACTACTTCTTTAAATTGACACCAGATCCGGTGACCTTTGGGACATGGTTTGACCCCCTTAGGAAAGTGCTATCATCATTAAACGTTCAGATCACTTACAACTCAATAGATTCTACCTTCCTGTAACGTTTCAGCCTGATTGGACCTTGTTTTCACACAAATGAACCCAGAATGATGTGAAATTGTGTTTCGTGCAACATAATTCTGGGTGCCATTTAAAAACCATAAGTGCTAATGACTCCATTCGTTTTTGTGGTTGTAGGGGCTGTTGATTGGAGTATACTAAAACAAACCTGATCTCTCTAGGACATTCAGAAGCCACGTTATAAGCCCACAAATGTGTAACTGGACTACTTCTTTAAATTGACACCAGATCCGGTGACCTTTGGGACATGGTTTGACCCCCTTAGGAAAGTGCTATCATCATGAAATGTTCAGATCACTTACAACTCAATAGATTCTAACTTCCTGTAACGTTTCAGCCTGATTGGACCTTGTTTTCACACAAATGAACCCAGAATGATGAGAAAGTGTGCTTCGTGCAACATAATTCTGGGTGCCATTTAAAAACCATAAGTGCTAATGACTCCATTACTCTTTGGGGTAATGGGGGCTGTTAACTGGAGTACTCTAAAACAAACCTGACCTCTCTAGGATATTCAGAAGCCAAGTTATAAGCCCACAAAGGTGTAACTGGACTACTTCTTTAAATTGACACCAGATCCGGTGATCTTTGGGACATGGTTTGACCCCCTTAGGAAAGTGCTATCATCATGAAACGTTCAGATCACTTACAACTCAATAGATTCTAACGTCCTGTAACGTTTCAGCCTGATTGGACCTTGTTTTCACACAAATGAACCCAGAATGATGTGAAATTGTGCTTCGTGCAACATAATTCTGGGTGCCATTTACAAACCATAAGTGCTAATGACTCCATTCCTTTTTGTGGTTGTAGGGGCTGTTGATTGGAGTACACTAAAACAAACCTGATCTCTCTAGGACATTCAGAAGCCAAGTTATAAGCCCACAAATGTGTAACTGGACTACTTCTTTAAATTGACACCAGATCCGGTGATCTTTGGGACATGGTTTGACCCCCTTAGGAAAGTGCTATCATCATGAAACGTTCAGATCACTTACAACTCAGTAGATTCTACCTTCCTGTAACGTTTCAGCCTGATTGGACATTGTTTTCACACAAATGAACCCAGAATGATGTGAAATTGTGCTTCGTGCAACATAATTCTGGGTGCCATTTAAAAACCACAAGTGCTAATGACTCCATTCCTTTTTGTGGTTGTAGGGGCTGTTGATTGGAGTATACTAAAACAAACCTGATCTCTCTAGGACATTCAGAAGCCACGTTTTAAGCCCACAAATGTGTAACTGGACTACTTCTTTAAATTGACACCAGATCCGGTGACCTTTGGGACATGGTTTGACCCCCTTAGGAAAGTGCTATCATCATGAAATGTTCAGATCACTTACAACTCAATAGATTCCAACTTCCTGTAACGTTTCAGCCTGATTGGACCTTGTTTTCACACAAATGAACCCAGAATGATGTGAAAGTGTGCTTCGTGCAACATAATTCTGGGTGCCATTTAAAAACCATAAGTGCTAATGACTCCATTCCTCTTTGGGGTAATGGGGGCTGTTAACTGGAGTACTCTAAAACAAACCTGACCTCTCTAGGATATTCAGAAGCCAAGTTATAAGCCCACAAAGGTGTAACTGGACTACTTCTTTAAATTGACACCAGATCCGGTGATCTTTGGGACATGGTTTGACCCCCTTAGGAAAGTGCTATCATCATGAAACGTTCAGATCACTTACAACTCAGTAGATTCTACCTTCCTGTAACGTTTCAGCCTGATTGGACTTTGTTTTCACACAAATGAACCCAGAATGATTTGAAATTGTGCTTCGTGCAACATAATTCTGGGTGCCATTTAAAAACCATAAGTGCTAATGACTCCATTCCTTTTTGTGGTTGTAGGGGCTGTTGATTGGAGTACACTAAAACAAACCTGATCTCTCTAGGACATTCAGAAGCCAAGTTATAAGCCCACAAATGTGTAACTGGACTAATTCTTTAAAGTGACACCAGATCCGGTGACCATTGCGACATGGTTTGACCCCCTTAGGAAAGTGCGATCATCATGAAACGTTCAGATAACTTACAACTCAATAGATTCTACCTTCCTGTAACGTTTCTGCCTGATTGGACCTTGTTTTCACACAAATGAACCCAGAATGATGTGAAATTGTGCTTCGTGCAACATAATTCTGGGTGCCATTTACAAACCATAAGTGCTAATGACTCCAATCCTTTTTGTGGTTGTAGGGGCTGTTGATTGGAGTACATTAAAACAAACCTGATCTCTCTAGGACATTCAGAAGCCAAGTTATAAGCCTACAAAGATGTAACTGGACTACTTCTTTAAAGTGACACCAGGCCCGGTGACCTTTGGGACATGGTTTTACCCCCTATAGGAATGTGCGATCATCTTGAAACGTTCAGATCACTTACAACTCAATAGATTCTAACTTCCTGTAACGTTTCAGCCAGATTGGACCTTGTTTTCACACAAATGGACCCAGAATGATGTGAAATTGTGCTTCGTGCAACATAATTCTGGGTGCCATTTAAGAACCATAAGTGCTAATGACTCCATTCCTTTTTGTGGTTGTAGGGGCTGTTGATTGGAGTACACTAAAACAACCCTGATCTCTCTAGGACATTCAGAAGCCAAGTTATAAGCCCACAAAGGTGTAACTGGACTACTTCTTGAAAGTGACACCAGGCCCAGTGACCTTTGGGACATGGTTTGACCCCCTATAGGACAGTGCTATCATCATGAAACGTTCAGATCACTTACAACTCAATAGATTCTACCTTCCTGTAACGTTTCTGCCTGATTGGACCTTGTTTTCACACAAATGAACCCAGAATGATGTGAAATTGTGCTTCGTGCAACATAATTCTGGGTGCCATTTACAAACCATAAGTGCTAATGACTCCATTCCTTTTTGTGGTTGTAGGGGCTGTTGATTGGAGTACATTAAAACAAACCTGATCTCTCTAGGACATTCAGAAGCCAAGTTATAAGCCCACAAATGTGTAACTGCACTACTACTTTAAATTGACACCAGATCCGGTGACATTTGGGACATGGTTTGACCCCCTTAGGAAAATGCTATCATCATGAAACGTTCAGATCACTTACAACTCAATAGATTCTACCTTCCTGTAACGTTTCAGCCTGATTGCACCTTGTTTTCACACAAATGAACCCAGAATGATGTGAAATTGTGCTTCGTGCAACATAATTCTAGGTGCCATTTAAAAACCATAAGTGCTAATGACTCCATTCCTTTTTGTGGTTGTAGGGGCTGTTGATTGGAGTATACTAAAACAAACCTGATCTCTCTAGGACATTCAGAAGCCAAGTTATAAGCCCACAAATGTGTAACTGGACTACTTCTTTAAATTGACACCAGATCCGGTGACCTTTGGGACATGGTTTGACCCCCTTAGGAAAGTGCTATCATCATGAAATGTTCAGATCACTTACAACTCAATAGATTCTACCTTCCTGTAACGTTTCTGCCTGATTGGACCTTGTTTTCACACAAATGAACCCAGAATGATGTGAAACTGTGCTTCGTGCAACATAATTCTGGGTGCCATTTACAAACCATAAGTGCTAATGACTCCATTCCTTTTTGTGGTTGTAGGGGCTGTTGATTGGAGTACACTAAAACAAACCTGACCTCTCTAGGACATTCAGAAGCCAAGTTATAAGCCCACAAAGGTGTAACTGGACTACTTCTTTAATGTGACACCAGGCCCGGTGACCTTTGGGACATGGTTTGACCCCCTATAGGAATGTGCGATCATCATGAAACGTTCAGATCACTTACAACTCAATAGATTCTACCTTCTTGTAACGTTTCAGCCTGATTGGACCTTGTTTTCACACAAATGAACCCAGAATGATGTGAAATTGTGCTTCGTGCAACATAATTCTGGGTGCCATTTACAAACCATAAGTGCTAATGACTCCATTCCTTTTTGTGGTTGTAGGGGCTGTTGATTGGAGTACACTAAAACAAACCTAACCTCTCTAGGACATTCAGAAGCCAAGTTATAAGCCCACAAAGATGTAACTATACTACTTCTTTAAAGTGACACCAGGCCCGGTGACCTTTGGGACATGGGTTCACCCCCTATAGGAATGTGCGATCATCTTGAAACGTTCAGATCACTTACAACTCAATAGATTCCACCTTCTTGTAGCGTTTCAGCCTGATTGGACCTTGTTTTCACACAAATGGACCCAGAATGAAGTGAAATTGTGCTTCGTGCAACATAATTCTGGGTGCCATTTACAAACCATAAGTGCTAATGACTCCATTCCTTTTTGTGGTTGTAGGGGCTGTTGATTGGAGTACACTAAAAATAACCTAACCTCTCTAGGACATTCAGAAGCCAAGTTATAAGCCCACAAAGATGTAACTGGACTACTTCTTTAAAGTGACACCAGGCCCGGTGACCTTTGGGACATGGTTTTACCCCCTATAGGAATGTGCGATCATCTTGAAACATTCAGATCACTTACAACTCAATAGATTCTACCTTCTTGTAGCGTCTCAGCCTGATTGGATCTTGTTTTCACACAAATGGACCCAGAATGAAGTGAAATTGTGCTTCGTGCAACATAATTCTGGGTGCCATTTACAAACCATAAGTGCTAATGACTCCATTCCTTTTTGTGGTTGTAGGGGCTGTTGATTGGAGTACACTAAAACAAACCTGATCTCTCTAGGACATTCAGAAGCCAAGTTATAAGCCCACAAATGTGTAACTGGACTACTTCTTTAAATTGACACCAGATCCGGTGACCTTTGGGACATGGTTTGACCCCCTTAGAAAAGTGCTATCATCATGAAACGTTCAGATCACTTACAACTCAATAGATTCTACCTTCCTGTAACGTTTCAGCCTGATTGGACCTTGTTTTCACACAAATGAACCAAGAATGATGTGAAATTGTGCTTCGTGCAACATAATTCTGGGTGCCATTTACAAACCATAAGTGCTAATGACTCCATTCCTTTTTGTGGTTGTAGGGGCTGTTGATTGGAGTACATTAAAACAAACCTGATCTCTCTAGGACATTCAGAAGCCAAGTTATAAGCCCACAAATGTGTAACTGGACTACTTCTTTAAAGTGACACCAGGCCCGGTGACCTTTGGGACATGGTTTGACCCCCTATAGGAATGTGCGATCATCTTGAAACGTTCAGATCACTTACAACTCAATAGATTCTACCTTCTTGTAGCGTTTCAGCCTGATTGGACCTTGTTTTCACACAAATGGACCCAGAATGATGTGAAATTGTGATTCATGCAACATAATTCTGGGTGCCATTTACAAACCATAAGTGCTAATGACTCCATTCCTTTTTGTGGTTGTAGGGGTTGTTGATTGGAGTACACTAAAACAAACCTGACCTCTCTAGGACATTCAGAAGCCAAGTTATAAGCCCACAAAGGTGTAACTGGACTACTTCTTTAAAGTGACACCAGGCCCGGTGACCTTTGGGACATGGTTTGACCCCCTATAGGAATGTGCGATCATCATGAAACGTTCAGATGACTTAAAACTCAATAGATTCTACCTTCTTGTAACGTTTCAGCCTGATTGGACCTTGTTTTCACACAAATGGACCCAGAATGATGTGAAATTGTGCTTCGTGCAACATAATTCTGGGTGCCATTTACAAACCATAAGTGCTAATGACTCCATTCCTTTTTGTGGTTGTAGGGGCTGTTGATTGGAGTACACTAAAACAAACCTGATCTCTCTAGGACATTCAGAAGCCAAGTTATAAGCCCACAAATGTGTAACTGGACTACTTCTTTAAAGTGACACCAGGCCCGGTGACCTTTGGGACATGGTTTGACCCCCTATAGGAATGTGCGATCATCATGAAACGTTCAGATCACTTACAACTCAATAGATTCTACCTTCTTGTAACGTTTCAGCCTGATTGGACCTTGTTTTCACACAAATGGACCCAGAATGAAGTGAAATAGTGCTTCGTGCAACATAACTCTGGGTGCCATTTACAAACCATAAGTGCTAATAACTCCATTCCTTTTTGTGGTTGTAGGGGCTGTTGATTGGAGTACACTAAAACAAACCTGATATCTCTAGGACATTCAGAAGCCAAGTTATAAGCCCACAAATGTGTAACTGGACTACTTCTTTAAATTGACACCAGATCCGGTGACCTTTGGGACATGGTTTGACCCCCTCAGGAAAGTGCTATCATCATGAAACGTTCAGATCACTTACAACTCAATAGATTCTACCTTCTTGTAACATTTCAGCCTGATTGGACCTTGTTTTCACACAAATGGACCCAGAATGATGTGAAATTGTGCTTCGTGCAACATAATTCTGGGTGCCATTTACAAACCATAAGTGCTAATGACTCCATTCCTTTTTGTGGTTGTAGGGGCTGTTGATTGGAGTACACTAAAACAAACCTAACCTCTCTAGGACTTTCAGAAGCCAAGTTATAAGCCCACAAAGATGTAACTGGACTACTTCTTTAAAGTGACACCAGGCCCGGTGACCTTTGGGACATGGTTTTTCCCCCTATAGGAATGTGCGATCATCTTGAAACGTTCAGATCACTTACAACTCAATAGATTCTACCTTCTTGTAGCGTTTCAGCCTGATTGGACCTTGTTTTCACACAAATGGACCCAGAATGAAGTGAAATTGTGCTTCGTGCAACATAATTCTGGGTGCCATTTACAAACCACAAGTGCTAATGACTCCATTCCTTTTTGTGGTTGTAGGGGCTGTTGATTGGAGTACACTAAAACAAACCTGATCTCTCTAGGACATTCAGAAGCCAAGTTATAAGCCCACAAATGTGTAACTGGACTACTTCTTTAAATTGACACCAGATCCGGTGACCTTTGGGACATGGTTTGAAACCCTTAGGAAAGTGCTATCATCATGAAACGTTCAGATCACTTACAACTCAATAGATTCTACCTTCTTGTAACGTTTCAGCCTGATTGGACCTTGTTTTCACACAAATGGACCCAGAATGATGTGAAATTGTGCTTCGTGCAACATAATTCTGGGTGCCATTTGCAAACCATAAGTGCTAATGACTCCATTCCTTTTTGTGGTTGTAGGGGCTGTTGATTGGAGTACACTAAAACAAACCTGATCTCTCTAGGACATTCAGAAGCCAAGTTATAAGCCCACAAATGTGTAACTGGACTCATTCTTTAAAGTGACACCAGATCTGGTGACCTTTGCGACATGGTTTGACCCCCTTAGGAAAGTGCTATCATCTTGAAATGTTCAGATCACTTACAACTCAATAGATTCTACCTTCTTGTAGCGTTTCAGCCTGATTGGACCTTGTTTTCACACAAATGAACCCAGAATGATGTGAAATTGTGCTTCGTGCAACATAATTCTGGGTGCCATTTACAAACCATAAGTGCTAATGACTCCATTCGTTTTTGTGGTTGTAGGGGCTGTTGATTGGAGTACATTAAAACAAACCTGATCTCTCTAGGACATTCAGAAGCCAAGTTATAAGCCTACAATGATGTAACTGGACTACTTCTTTAAAGTGACACCAGGCCCGGTGACCTTTGGGACATGGTTTTACCCCCTATAGGAATGTGCGATCATCTTGAAACGTTCAGATCACTTACAACTCAATAGATTCTACCTTCCTGTAACGTTTCAGCCTGATTGGACCTTGTTTTCACACAAATGGACCCAGAATGATGTGAAATTGTGCTTCGTGCAACATAATTCTGGGTGCCATTTAAGAACCATAAGTGCTAATGACTCCATTCCTTTTTGTGGTTGTAGGGGCTGTTGATTGGAGTACACTAAAACAACCCTGATCTCTCTAGGACATTCAGAAGCCAAGTTATAAGCCCACAAAGGTGTAACTGGACTACTTCTTTAAAGTGACACCAGGCCCGGTGACCTTTGGGACATGGTTTGACCCCCTATAGGAGTGTGCGATCATCATGAAATGTTCAGATCACTTACAACTCAATAGATTCTACCTTCCTGTAACGTTTCAGCCTGACTGGACCTTGTTTTCACACAAATGGACCCAGAATGATGTGAAATTGTGCTTCGTGCAACATAATTCTGGGTGCCATTTACAAACCATAAGTGCTAATGACTCCATTCCTTTTTGTGGTTGTAGGGGCTGTTGATTGGAGTACACTAAAACAAACCTAACCTCTCTAGGACATTCAGAAGCCAAGTTATAAGCCCACAAAGGTGTAACTGGACTACTTCTTTAAAGTGACACCAGGCCCGGTGACCTTTGGGACATGGTTTTACCCCCTATAGGAATGTGCTATCATCTTGAAATGTTCAGATCACTTACAACTCAATAGATTCTACCTTCTTGTAGCGTTTCAGCCTGATTGGACCTTGTTTTCACACAAATGGACCCAGAATGATGTGAAATTGTGCTTCGTGCAACATAATTCTGGGTGCCATTTACAAACCATAAGTGCTAATGACTCCATTCCTTTTTGTGGTTGTAGGGGCTGTTGATTGGAGTACACTAAAACAAACCTGATCTCTCTAGGACATTCAGAAGCCAAGTTATAAGCCCACAAATGTGTAACTGGACTAATTCTTTAAAGTGACACCAGATCCGGTGACCTTTGGGACATGGTTTGACCCCCTTAGGAAAGTGCTATCATCCTGAAACGTTCAGATCACTTACAACTCAATAGATTCTACCTTCCTGTAACGTTTCTGCCTTATTGGACCTTGTTTTCACACAAATGAACCCAGAATGATGTGAAATTGTGCTTCGTGCAACATAATTCTGGGTGCCATTTACAAACCATAAGTGCTAATGACTCCATTCGTTTTTGTGGTTGTAGGGGCTGTTGATTGGAGTACATTAAAACAAACCTGATCTCTCTAGGACATTCAGAAGCCAAGTTATAAGCCTACAAAGATGTAACTGGACTACTTCTTTAAAGTGACACCAGGCCCGGTGACCTTTGGGACATGGTTTGACCCCCTATAGGAGTGTGCGATCATCATGAAATGTTCAGATCACTTACAACTCAATAGATTCTACCTTCCTGTAACGTTTCAGCCTGACTGGACCTTGTTTTCACACAAATGGACCCAGAATGATGTGAAATTGTGCTTCGTGCAACATAATTCTGGGTGCCATTTACAAACCATAAGTGCTAATGACTCCATTACTTTTTGTGGTTGTAGGGGCTGTTGATTGGAGTACACTAAAACAAACCTAACCTCTCTAGGACATTCAGAAGCCAAGTTATAAGCCCACAAAGGTGTAACTGGACTACTTCTTTAAAGTGATACCAGGCCCGGTGACCTTTGGGACATGGTTTTACCCCCTATAGGAATGTGCGATCATCTTGAAATGTTCAGATCACTTACAACTCAATAGATTCTACCTTCTTGTAGCGTTTCAGCCTGATTGGACCTTGTTTTCACACAAATGGACCCAGAATGATGTGAAATTGTGCTTCGTGCAACATAATTCTGGGTGCCATTTACAAACCATAAGTGCTAATGACTCCATTCCTTTTTGTGGTTGTAGGGGCTGTTGATTGGAGTACACTAAAACAAACCTGATCTCTCTAGGACATTCAGAAGCAAAGTTATAAGCCCA
Organism: Nothobranchius furzeri; assembly: GCF_043380555.1. Classification (NCBI taxonomy): domain Eukaryota; kingdom Metazoa; phylum Chordata; class Actinopteri; order Cyprinodontiformes; family Nothobranchiidae; genus Nothobranchius; species Nothobranchius furzeri. The sequence goes on along the minus strand of NC_091744.1, from coordinate 30,346,109 downwards.
CAAATGTGTAATTGGACTACTTCTTTAAATTGACACCAGATCCGGTGATCTTTGGGACATGGTTTGACCCCCTTAGGAAAGTGCTATCATCATGAAACGTTCAGATCACTTACAACTCAGTAGATTCTACCTTCCTGTAACGTTTCAGCCTGATTGGACCTTGTTTTCACACAAATGAACCCAGAATGATGTGAAATTGTGCTTCGTGCAACATAATTCTGGGTGCCATTTAAAAACCATAAGTGCTAATGACTCCATTCCTTTTTGTGGTTGTAGGGGCTGTTGATTGGAGTACACTAAAACAACCCTGACCTCTCTAGGACATTCAGAAGCCAAGTTATAAGCCCACAAATGTGTAACTGGACTACTTCTTTAAAGTGACACCAGATCCGGTGACCTTTGGGACATGGTTTGACCCCCTTAGGAAAGTGTGATCATCATGAAACGTTCAGATCACTTACAACTCAATAGATTCTACCTTCCTGTATTGTTTCAGCCTGATTGGACCTTGTTTTCACACAAATGAACCCAGAATGATGTGAAATTGTGCTTCATGCAACATAATTCTGGGTGCCATTTAAAAACCATAAGTGCTAATGTCTCCATTCTTTTTGTGGATGTAGGGGCTGTTGATTGGAGTACACTAAAGCAAACCTGATCGCTTTAGGACATTCAGAAGCCAAGTTATAAGCCCACAAATGTGTAACTGGACTACTTCTTTAAAATGACACCAGATCCTGTGACCTTTGGGACATGGTTTGACCCCCTTAGGAAACTGCTATCATCATGAAACGTTCAGATCACTTACAACTCAATAGATTCTACCTTCCTGTAACGTTTCAGCCTGATTGGACCTTGTTTTCAGACAAATGAACCCAGAATGATGTGAAATTGTGCTTCGTGCAACATAATTCAGGGTGCCATTTAAAAACCATAAGTGCTAATGACTCCATTCCTTTTTGTGGTTGTAGGGGCTGTTGATTGGAGTATACTAAAACAAACCTGATCTCTCTAGGACATTCAGAAGCCAAGTTATAAGCCCACAAATGTGTAACTGGACTACTTCTTTAGACACCAGATCCGGTGACCTTTGGGACATGGTTTGACCCCCTTAGGGAATTGCTATCATCATGAAACATTCAGATCACTTACAACTCAATAGATTCTACCTTCCTGTAATGTTTCAGCCTGATTGGACCTTGTTTTCACACAAATGGACCCAGAATGATGTGAAATTGTGCTTCGTGCAACATAATTCTGGGTGCCATTTACAAACCATAAGTGCTAATGACTCCATTCCTTTTTGTGGTTGTAGGGGCTGTTGATTGGAGAACACTAAAACAAACCTGATCTCTCTAGGACATTCAGAAGCCAAGTTATAAGCCCACAAATGTGTAACTGGACTACTTCTTTAAATTGACACCAGATCCGGTGACCTTTGGGACATGGTTTGACCCCCTTAGGAAAGTGCTATCATCATGAAACGTTCAGATCACTTACAACTCAATAGATTATACCTTCCTGTAATGTTTCAGCCTGATTGGACCTTGTTTTCACACAAATGGACCCAGAATGATGTGAAATAGTGCTTCGTGCAACATAATTCTGGGTGCCATTTACAAACGATAAGTGCTAATGACTCCATTCCTTTTTGTGGTTGTAGGGGCTGTTGATTGGAGTACAGTAAAACAAACCTGATCTCTCTAGGACATTCAGAAGCCAAGTTATAATCCCACAAATGTGTAACTGGACTACTTCTTTAAATTGACACCAGATCCGGTGACCTTTGGGACATGGTTTGACCCCCTTAGGAAAGTGCTATCATCATTAAACGTTCAGATCACTTACAACTCAATAGATTCTACCTTCCTGTAACGTTTCAGCCTGATTGGACCTTGTTTTCACACAAATGAACCCAGAATGATGTGAAATTGTGCTTCGTGCAACATAATTCTGGGTGCCATTTACAAACCATAAGTGCTAATGACTCCATTCCTTTTTGTGGTTGTAGGGGCTTTAGATTGGAGTACACTAAAACAAACCTAACCTCTCTAGGACATTCAGAAGCCAAGTTATAAGCCCACAAAGGTGTAACTGGACTACTTCTTTAAATTGACACCAGATCCAGTGACCTTTGGGACATGGTTTGACCCCCTTAGGAAAGTGCTATCATCATGAAATGTTCAGATCACTTACAACTCAATAGATTCTACCTTCTTGTAACGTTTCAGCCTGATTGGACCTTGTTTTCACTCAAATGGACCCAGAATGATGTGAAATAGTGCTTCGTGCAACATAATTCTGGGTGCCATTTACAAACCATAAGTGCTAATGACTCCATTCCTTTTTGTGGTTGTAGGGGCTGTTGATTGGAGTACACTAAAATAAACTTGATCTCTCTAGGACTTTCAGAAGCCAAGTTATAAGCCCACACATGTGTAACTGGACTACTTCTTTAAATTGACACCAGATCCGGTGACCTTTACGACATGGTTTGACCCCCTTAGGAAAGTGCTATCATCATGAAACGTTCAGATCACTTACAACTCAATAGATTCTGCCTTCCTGTAACGTTTCAGCCTGATTGGACCTTGTTTTCACACAAATGGACCCAGAATGATGTGAAATAGTGCTTCGTGCAACATAATTCTGGGTGCCATTTACAAACCATAAGTGCTAATGACTCCATTCCTTTTTGTGGTTGTAGGGGCTGTTGATTGGAGTACAATAAAATAAACCTGATCTCTCTAGGACATTCAGAAGCCAAGTTATAAGCCCACAAATGTGTAACTGGACTACTTCTTTAAATTGACACCGGATCCGGTGACCTTTGGGACATGGTTTGACCCCCTTAGGAAAGTGCTATCATCATGAAACGTTCAGATCACTTACAACTCAATAGATTCTACCTTCCTGTAACGTTTCAGCCTGATTGGACCTTGTTTTCACACAAATGAACCCAGAATGATGTGAAAGTGTGCTTCGTGCAACATAATTTTGGGTGCCATTTAAAAACCATAAGTGCTAATGACTCCATTCCTCTTTGGGGTAATGGGGGCTGTTAACTGGAGTACTCTCAAACAAACCTGACCTCTCTAGGATATTCAGAAGCCAAGTTATAAGCTCACAAATGTGTAACTGGACTACTTCTTTAAAGTGACACCAGGCCCGGTGACCTTTGGGACATGGTTTGACCCCCTATAGGAATGTGCGATCATCATGAAACGTTCAGATCACTTACAACTCAATAGATTCTACCTTCTTGTAACGTTTCAGCCTGATTGGACCTTGTTTTCACACAAATGGACCCAGATTGAAGTGAAATTGTGCTTCGTGCAACATAATTCTGGGTGCCATTTACAAACCATAAGTGCTAATGACTCCATTCGTTTTTGTGGTTGTAGGGGCTGTTGATTGGAGTACAATAAAACAAACCTGATCTCTCTAGGACATTCAGAAGCCAAGTTATAAGCCCACAAATGTGTAACTGGACTACTTCTTTAAATTGACACCAGATCCTGTGACCTTTGGGACATGGTTTGACCCCCTTAGGAAAATGCTATCATCATGAAACGTTCAGATCACTTACAACTCAATAGATTCTACCGTCTTGTAACCTTTCAGCCTGATTGGACCTTGTTTTCACACAAATGGACCCAGAATGATGTGAAATTGTGCTTCGTGCAACATAATTCTGGGTGCCATTTACAAACCATAAGTGCTAATGACTCCATTCCTTTTTGTGATTGTAGGGGCTGTTGATTGGAGTACACTAAAACAAACCTGATCTCTCTAGGACATTCAGAAGCCAAGTTATAAGCCCACAAATGTGTAACTGGACTACTTCTTTAAAGTGACACCAGGCCCGGTGACCTTTGGGACATGGTTTGACCCCCTATAGGAATGTGCGATCATCATGAATTGTTCAGATCACTTACAACTCAATAGATTCTACCTTCTTGTAACGTTTCAGCCTGATTGGACCTTGTTTTCACACAAATGAACCCAGAATGATGTGAAATAGTGCTTCGTGCAACATAATTCTGGGTGCCATTTACAAACCATAAGTGCTAATGACTCCATTCCTTTTTGTGGTTGTAGGGGCTGTTGATTGGAGTACACTAAAACAAACCTAACCTCTCTAGGACATTCAGAAGCCAAGTTATAAGCCCACAAAGATGTAACTGGACTACTTCTTTAAAGTGACACCAGGCCCGGTGACCTTTGGGACATGGTTTTACCCCCTATAGGAATGTGCGATCATCTTGAAACGTTCAGATAACTTACAACTCAATAGATTCTACCTTCTTATAGCGTTTCAGCCTGATTGGACCTTGTTTTCACACAAATGTACCCAGAATGAAGTGAAATTGTGCTTCGTGCAACATAATTCTGGGTGCCATTTACAAACCATAAGTGCTAATGACTCCATTCCTTTTTGTGGTTGTAGGGGCTGTTGATTGGAGTACACTAAAACAAACCTGATCTCTCTAGGACATTCAGAAGCCAAGTTATAAGCCCACAAATGTGTAACTGGACTACTTCTTTAAATTGACACCAGATCCGGTGACCTTTGCGACATGGTTTGACCCCCTTAGGAAAGTGCTATCATCATGAAACGTTCAGATCACTTACAACTCAATAGATTCTACCTTCTTGTAACGTTTCAGCCTGATTGGACCTTGTTTTCACACAAATGGACCCAGAATGATGTGAAATTGTGCTTCGTGCAACATAATTCTGGGTGCCATTTAAAAACCATAAGTGCTAATGACTCCATTCCTTTTTGTGGTTGTAGGGGCTGTTGATTGGAGTACACTAAAACAAACCTGATCTCTCTAGGACATTCAGAAGCCAAGTTATAAGCCCACAAATGTGTAACTGGACTACTACTTTAAATTGACACCAGAACCGGTGACATTTGGGACATGGTTTGACCCCCTATAGGAATGTGCGATCATCTTGAAACGTTCAGATCACTTACAACTCAATAGATTCTACCTTCTTGTAACGTTTCAGCCTGATTGGACCTTGTTTTCACACAAATGAACCCAGAATGATGTGAAATTGTGCTTCGTGCAACATAATTCTGGGTGCCATTTACAAACCATAAGTGCTAATGACTCCATTCCTTTTTGTGGTTGTAGGGGCTGTTGATTGGAGTACACTAAAACAAACCTAACCTCTCTAGGACATTCAGAAGCCAAGTTATAAGCCCACAAAGATGTAACTGGAGTACTTCTTTAAAGTGACACTTGGCCCGGTGACCTTTGGGACATGGTTTTACCCCCTATAGGAATGTGTGATCATCTTGAAAAGTTCAGATCACTTACAACTCAATAGATTCCACCTTCTTGTAGCGTTTCAGCCTGATTGGACCTTGTTTTCAAACAAATGGACCCAGAATGAAGTGAAATTGTGCTTCGTGCAACATAATTCTGGGTGCCATTTACAAACCATAAGTGCTAATGACTCCATTCCTTTTTGTGGTTGTAGGGGCTGTTGATTGGAGTACACTAAAACAAACCTGACCTCTATAGGACATTCAGAAGCCAAGTTATAAGCCCACAAATGTGTAACTGGACTACTACTTTATATTGACACCGGAACCGGTGACATTTGGGACATGGTTTGACCCCCTTAGGAAAATGCTATCATCATGAAACGTTCAGATCACTTACAACTCAATAGATTCTACCTTCCTGTAACGTTTCAGCATGATTGGACCTTGTTTTCACACAAATGAACCCAGAATGATGTGAAATTGTGCTTCATGCAACATAATTCTGGGTGCCATTTAAAAACCATAAGTGCTAATGACTCCATTCCTTTTTGTGGTTGTAGGGGCTGTTGATTGGAGTATACTAAAACAAACTTGATCTCTCTAGGACATTCAGAAGCCAAGTTATAAGCCCACAAATGTGTAACTGGACTACTTCTTTAAATTGACACCAGATCCGGTGACCTTTGGGACATGGTTTGACCCCCTTAGGAAAGTGCTATCATCAAGAAATGTTCAGATAACTTACAACTCAATAGATTCTACCTTCCTGTAACGTTTCTGCCTGATTGGACCTTGTTTTCACACAAATGAACCCAGAATGATGTGAAATTGTGCTTCGTGCAACATAATTTTGGGTGCCATTTACAAACCATGAGTGCTAATGACTCCATTCCTTTTTGTGGTTGTAGGGGCTGTTGATTGGAGTACACTAAAACAAACCTAACCTCTCTAGGACATTCAGAAGCCAAGTTATAAGCCCACAAAGATGTAACTGGACTACTTCTTTAAAGTGACACTTGGCCCGGTGACCTTTGGGACATGTTTTTACCCCCTATAGGAATGTGCGATCATCTTGAAAAGTTCAGATCACTTACAACTCAATAGATTCCACCTTCTTGTAGCGTTTCAGCCTGATTGGACCTTGTTTTCAAACAAATGGACCCAGAATGAAGTGAAATTGTGCTTCGTGCAACATAATTCTGGGTGCCATTTACAAACCATAAGTGCTAATGACTCCATTCCTTTTTGTGGTTGTAGGGGCTGTTGATTGGAGTACACTAAAACAAACCTAACCTCTCTAGGACAATCAGAAGCCAAGTTATAAGCCCACAAAGATGTAACTGGACTACTTCTTTAAAGTGACACCAGGCCCGGTGACCTTTGGGACATGGTTTTACCCCCTATAGGAATGTGCGATCATCTTGAAACATTCAGATCACTTACAACTCAATAGATTGTACCTTCTTGTAGCGTCTCAGCCTGATTGGACCTTGTTTTCACACAAATGGACCCAGAATGAAGTGAAATTGTGCTTCGTGCAACATAATTCTGGGTGCCATTTAAGAACCATAAGTGTTAATGACTCCATTCCTTTTTGTGGTTGTAGGGGCTGTTGATTGGAGTACACTAAAACAAACCTGATCTCTCTAGGACATTCAGAAGCCAAGTTATAAGCCCACAAATGTGTAACTGGACTACTACTTTAAATTGACACCAGAACCGGTGACATTTGGGACATGGTTTGACCCCCTTAGGAAAATGCTATCATCATGAAACGTTCAGATCACTTACAACTCAATAGATTCTACCTTCCTGTAACGTTTCAGCCTGATTGGACCTTGTTTTCACACAAATGAACCCAGAATGATGTGAAATTGTGCTTCGTGCAACATAATTCTGGGTGCCATTTAAAAACCATAAGTGCTAATGACTCCATTCCTTTTTGTGGTTGTAGGGGCTGTTGATTGGAGTATACTAAAACAAACCTGATCTCTCTAGGACATTCAGAAGCCAAGTTATAAGCCCACAAAGATGTAACTGGACTACTTCTTTAAAGTGACACCAGGCCCGGTGACCTTTGGGACATGGTTTTACCCCCTATAGGAATGTGCGATCATCTTGAAAAGTTCAGATCACTTACAACTCAATAGATTCTACCTTCCTGTAACGTTTCTGCCTGATTGGACCTTGTTTTCACACAAGTGAACCCAGAATGATGTGAAATTGTGCTTCGTGCAACATAATTCTGGGTGCCATTTACAAACCATAAGTGCTAATGACTCCATTCCTTTTTGTGGTTGTAGGAGCTGTTGATTGGAGTACACTAAAACAAACCTAACCTCTCTAGGACATTCAGAAGCCAAGTTATAAGCCCACAAAGATGTAACTGGACTACTTCTTTAAAGTGACACTTGGCCCGGTGACCTTTGGGACATGGTTTTACCCCCTATAGGAATGTGCGATCATCTTGAAAAGTTCAGATCACTTACAACTCAATAGATTCCACCTTCTTGTAGCGTTTCAGCCTGATTGGACCTTGTTTTCAAACAAATGGACCCAGAATGAAGTGAAATTGTGCTTCGTGCAACATAATTCTGGGTGCCATTTACAAACCATAAGTGCTAATGACTCCATTCCTTTTTGTGGTTGTAGGGGCTGTTGATTGGAGTACACTAAAACAAACCTAACCTCTCTAGGACATTCAGAAGCCAAGTTATAAGCCCACAAATGTGTAACTGGACTACTTCTTTAAATTGACACCAGATCCGGTGACCTTTGGACATGGTTTGACCCCCTTAGGAAAGTGCTATCATCATGAAACGTTCAGATCACTTACAACTCAATAGATTCTACCTTCCTGTAACGTTTCAGCCTGATTGGACCTTGTTTTCACACAAATGAACCAAGAATGATGTGAAATTGTGCTTCGTGCAACATAATTCTGGGTGCCATTTACAAACCATAAGTGCTAATGACTCCATTCCTTTTTGTGGTTGTAGGGGCTGTTGATTGGAGTACATTAAAACAAACCTGATCTCTCTAGGACATTCAGAAGCCAAGTTATAAGCCCACAAAGATGTAACTGGACTACTTTAAAGTGACACCAGGCCCGGTGACCTTTGGGACATGGTTTGACCCCCTATAGGAATGTGCGATCATCTTGAAACGTTCAGATCACTTACAACTCAATAGATTCTACCTTCTTGTAGCGTTTCAGCCTGATTGGACCTTGTTTTCACACAAATGGACCCAGAATGATGTGAAATTGTGCTTCGTGCAACATAATTCTGGGTGCCATTTACAAACCATAAGTGCTAATGACTCCATTCCTTTTTGTGGTTGTAGGGGCTGTTGATTGGAGTACACTAAAACAAACCTGACCTCTCTAGGACATTCAGAAGCCAAGTTATAAGCCCACAAAGGTGTAACTGGACTACTTCTTTAAAGTGACACCAGGCCCGGTGACGTTTGGGACATGGTTTGACCCCCTATAGGAATGTGCGATCATCATGAAACGTTCAGATCACTTACAACTCAAGAGATTCTACCTTCTTGTAACGTTTCAGCCTGATTGGACCTTGTTTTCACACAAATGGACCCAGAATGAAGTGAAATTGTGCTTCGTGCAACATAATTCTGGGTGCCATTTACAAACCATAAGTGCTAATGACTCCATTCCTTTTTGTGGTTGTAGGGGCTGTTGATTGGAGTACACTAAAACAAACCTGATCTCTCTAGGACATTCAGAAGCCAAGTTATAAGCCCACAAATGTGTAACTGGACTACTTCTTTAAAGTGACACCAGGCCCGGTGACCTTTGGGACATGGTTTGACCCCCTATAGGAATGTGCGATCATCATGAAACGTTCAGATCACTTACAACTCAATAGATTCTACCTTCTTGTAACGTTTCAGCCTGAATGGACCTTGTTTTCACACAAATGGACCCAGAATGAAGTGAAATTGTGCTTCGTGCAACATAATTCTGGGTGCCATTTACAAACCATAAGTGCTAATAACTCCATTCCTTTTTGTGGTTGTAGGGGCTGTTGATTGGAGTACACTAAAACAAACCTGATATCTCTAGGACATTCAGAAGCCAAGTTATAAGCCCACAAATGTGTAACTGGACTACTTCTTTAAATTGACACCAGATCCGGTGACCTTTGGGACATGGTTTGACCCCCTTAGGAAAGTGCTATCATCATGAAACGTTCAGATCACTTACAACTCAATAGATTCTACCTTCTTGTAACGTTTCAGCCTGATTGGACCTTGTTTTCACACAAATGGACCCAGAATGATGTGAAATTGTGCTTCGTGCAACATAATTCTGGGTGCCATTTACAAACCATAAGTGCTAATGACTCCATTCCTTTTTGTGGTTGTAGGGGCTGTTGATTGGAGTACACTAAAACAAACCTGATCTCTCTAGGACATTCAGAAGCCAAGTTATAAGCCCACAAATGTGTAACTGGACTACTTCTTTAAAGTGACACCAGGCCCGGTGACCTTTGGGACATGGTTTGACCCCCTATAGGAATGTGCGATCATCATGAAACGTTCAGATCACTTACAACTCAATAGATTCTACCTTCCTGTAACGTTTCAGCCTGATTGGACCTTGTTTTCACACAAATGAACCCAGAATGATGTGAAATTGTGCTTCGTGCAACATAATTCTGGGTGCCATTTAAAAACCATAAGTGCTAATGACTCCATTCCTTTTTGTGGTTGTAGGGGCTGTTGATTGGAGTATACTAAAACAAACCTGATCTCTCTAGGACATTCAGAAGCCAAGTTATAAGCCCACAAATGTGTAACTGGACTACTTCTTTAAATTGACACCAGATCCGGTGACCTTTGGGACATGGTTTGACCCCCTTAGGAAAGTGCTATCATCATGAAATGTTCAGATAACTTACAACTCAATAGATTCTACCTTCCTGTAACGTTTCTGCCTGATTGGACCTTGTTTTCACACAAGTGAACCCAGAATGATGTGAAATTGTGCTTCGTGCAACATAATTCTGGGTGCCATTTACAAACCATAAGTGCTAATGACTCCATTCCTTTTTGTGGTTGTAGGGGCTGTTGATTGGAGTACACTAAAACAAACCTAACCTCTCTAGGACATTCAGAAGCCAAGTTATAAGCCCACAAATGTGTAACTGGACTACTTCTTTAAATTGACACCAGATCCGGTGACCTTTGGACATGGTTTGACCCCCTTAGGAAAGTGCTATCATCATGAAACGTTCAGATCACTTACAACTCAATAGATTCTACCTTCCTGTAACGTTTCAGCCTGATTGGACCTTGTTTTCACACAAATGAACCAAGAATGATGTGAAATTGTGCTTCGTGCAACATAATTCTGGGTGCCATTTACAAACCATAAGTGCTAATGACTCCATTCCTTTTTGTGGTTGTAGGGGCTGTTGATTGGAGTACATTAAAACAAACCTGATCTCTCTAGGACATTCAGAAGCCAAGTTATAAGCCCACAAAGATGTAACTGGACTACTTCTTTAAAGTGACACCAGGCCCGGTGACCTTTGGGACATGGTTTGACCCCTTATAGGAATGTGCGATCATCTTGAAACGTTCAGATCACTTACAACTCAATAGATTCTACCTTCTTGTAGCGTTTCAGCCTGATTGGACCTTGTTTTCACACAAATGGACCCAGAATGATGTGAAATTGTGCTTCGTGCAACATAATTCTGGGTGCCATTTACAAACCATAAGTGCTAATGACTCCATTCTTTTTTGTGGTTGTAGGGGCTGTTGATTGGAGTACACTAAAACAAACCTGACCTCTCTAGGACATTCAGAAGCCAAGTTATAAGCCCACAAAGGTGTAACTGGACTACTTCTTTAAAGTGACACCAGGCCCGGTGACGTTTGGGACATGGTTTGACCCCCTATAGGAATGTGC